>NC_053025.1:461998130-462155823 GCF_003073215.2 Triticum urartu | reverse complement strand
GAAGAAGTGTTGGATTTCTTCAGAGATGCTGGACTGCTGCAGTTTGTCACAGATAAGGAACACTGGAATGAAGAGCTTCTGCTACAGTTCTATGCAACTCTTCACATCCGAGGCTACAACAGGGATCCAAAGACTTGGGTCCTTGAGTGGATGACAGGCAATGTCCATCATGAAGCCAAAGCTCTTGATATCATTGAGCTCACAGGCCTGCCCACTCCTGGTGAATACTATGAACCAGGTTGTCAACAACACCAGAATGGCTTGCTGCAAGGCGATTAAGTTGGGTAACGCCAGGGTTTTCCCAGTCACGACGTTGTAAAACGACGGCCAGTGAATTGTAATACGACTCACTATAGGGCGAATTCTTTGTTGAAGACCTAGAGTACCTGCCTCGCACCATTTACCATATCATCAGGAAGACTCTATGGCCTGTTAAAGGACATTCATCTGCAACGAAGCTTGAAGGAGTAATGAAGACTTTGGTTTTCTATATCTTCAATGGCATCAGCTTCAATGCTCAAGACTTCTTCATCAGGCAGTTGGCTGCATCAGGCTCCAACATTTTTGGGTTGAAATTCTATGCTCCATGGGTCATGCGTCTTATCAAGCTTCACTCTGCAATCAACTATCAGCCGTCTGCGCGCAATCATCTTATATTCTTGCTAGAGGTTGATCTGTCAGTTGAAGCTATTTACCCAGAGCCTGCTAAGGATCCCATTTATCTTCACAATGTTGATCACCAAAGCTTCACCCAGCCTATTGAAGGAGTTCAAGCAGTCTCGCGCGTTTATCCCCTTGCTGGCAACACTCGTGCCCCTCGCGCTCAAACTGACGCCACTGGTAGCACCATTGCGCAAAGGCCTCGAAGGCGTTCTCGTGTTCTCAATGACCGAGAGCTTCTTGTCGCGCTACACCAGAAACATGACAAACATCATGACTGGCTTAAGTGTCAGATGCAAAGCCTCTTGGTGGATGTCAACCGCATTCGCAATCTTGCCACCAAGAATGCCTTTGTCACTCATGAAACCTGTCGGAGGTCATGGAAGAGTTTGACATTACTTAATGCTGAAGCTGATCTGCAAGACGATGGCTTCACCGAACGGTTCAAGTTTGACTCAACTCCTCCCAGGAATGCTCACTTGCGTCGGACTCCCTCACTTGAAGACTCTGACTATTCGTCCTCAGCTGCGACAGTGAATGCCAGAGTCATTGATGACCAAGATGATGCAACTTCACCTCCTCCAACTTTAGCGCGTGTCGACACGGCACCAAGTTCTTCTGCACCACCGGACCTCAACGACGACCCTGCTGCCTCGCCTGCACCTCATGGGAACGAGTAGGTGCTCTATGTCTTCAAACCTTTTTGGTCCTTACTGACAAAAGGGGGAGAAGCATATGAGTTGATAGTCTTCAAGAGGGTCCATATGGGTGGTTGCTTTACCTTTTGCTACTTTTGCCAAGTGCTTACAACTCTTGCTTTTCGATACATTTGGTTCTTTGAGTTGTAACACTTAAACTCGATGGTCGTCTGCTACTTATTTGCTATTCTGTGATGCGATGATAAATTCCGCATGTGCTATGATAAATTCCGCACTTAGGTCATTTTGCAGACGTCCATTTTTCATTATGCATGTCATTATCTTCGTTACATCATATCATGCATGATGAATTATCATCATAGGTTGAAGAGGATCTCCACAAGTACAACCTGCCATGTGCATTTGCATTCCAAGAGCAAAGTACTTATATGCACATCTTCAGGGGGAGCCTTTGCAACTTATGAAGACAATACCCTATCCTTTACAATTTCACATATTTTATTCCCCGTTGAAAACTTCAACCGGTTTGTCATCGATCACCAAAAAGGGGGAGATTGTAAGTGCATCTAGTGCCACCCCTAGTTGGTTTTGGAGTATTGACGACAAACCTGGTTGAGGGACTAATGTGTTTGTGAGAATTGCAGGATAACACAGGTAGAAGTCCCTCATTGATTCGGTTTTCCTACCAGAGATGACCCCTAAAAATGTATGAAGACATTGAAGTCAAAGGTGGTATGTGAAGACATTCACATTAAAGACTATGACAAGAGAAGACATCGCGTGAAGACTATGGAGCGTGAAGACTCAGTTGTTTCATCGTTCTTTTTCTTCTCTGTTGAGTCATAGGAACCACCGTACTGTTAAGTGGGGTCCAAGAGAACCAGTCAGATTGACTGAAGTGATGCTTAACCAAAATCCTATGTCTTCGAGCGAAGACTATGAGAGCAAATCTTATTCAGAGTTGGATAAGTCAGCTTTGCTTGTAGCCCAAGTAAAGTTGCCGTGTGTGTTTGAAATCTGACCATTGGAACACGTGTCAGTTCCTTAGTGACCCAGGGTCATTTTGGACAAATCAGGTCGGGTTGCCTAGTGGCTATAAATAGCCCACCCCCTACAACCATAAACGGTTGGCTGCTCAGAGTTAGTGTACGACTTTTGTCGTTTGAGAGCAACCCACCTCGAAGCCTTTGAGAGAGAATTCCTTGCGAGGATAAAGCCCTAAACACCCGGAGCCAAAGAGTGTTAGGCATCACTTAAGTCTTCTTGTCTGTGTGATCTGAAGACTTATTACACTTGAGGACTGTGAATCCTCCAGCGGGTTAGGCGTCGCGTTCTGAGCATCCAAGAGTCATTGTGGATCGCCGGTGAACGAAGTCTGTGAAGGTTCGAAAGTCTGCCTTGAAGACTTACCAGAGTGATTAAGCGAGGACTGGGTGTCCTTAGCTCAAGGGGAATAAGGTGAAGACACGGTCTTATGAGTTGCATCTCAGCCTCCCTAACCAGACATACAGTTGTCACGGCAACTGGAACTGGTCCAACAAATCATTGTCTTCAACGAGTCACTGGTTTTATCCTTCCCATCCCTTTATTTACTGTTGGCCCTGGTGAAGTCATTGTATGATTGCATTATCTTTTGTCTTCACTGAGTGACTGCTTGTTATGATTGGCTTCATACTATCTTCCATCCTGATCTATACTGCCTAGCTGCTATTAGTCTTTGTGCTATCATTTCATTGAATACTTGACTATGGCTTGCTTACTGTAGTCTACCTTCCGCTGCATGGTAATAGGTTTATTTCTATCACTTGTCTTCGAAAATTCCATATTTTGAAGACTTCCATAAAAATCGCCTATTCACCCCACACTAGTCGATCACTAGCACTTTCAGGATGCTTGTTCAAGTAAGGACAACACCCAAGCACCGGTCCACCCACATATCAGATTATCAAAGTACCGAATGTGAATCATATGAACATGATGAAAACTAGCTTGACGATAATTCCCATGTGTCCTCAGGAGCGCTTTTCTCTATATAAGAGTTTGTCCAGGCTTGTCGTTTGCTACAAAAAGGATTGGGCCACCTTGCTGCACTTTATTTACTTTTATTACTTGTTGCTCGTTACAAATTATCTTATCACAAAACTATCTATTACCTATAATTTCAGTGCTTGCAGAGAATACCTTGCTGAAAACCGCTTATCATTTCCTTCTGCTCCTCGTTGGGTTTGACACTCTTACTTATCGAAAGGACTACGATAGATCCCCTATACTTGTGGGTCTTCAAGACTCTTTTCTGGCGCCGTTGCCGGGGAGTGAAGCGCCTTTGGTAGGTGGAATTTGGTAAGGAAAAATTTATATAGTGTGCTGAAATTTACTGTCACTTGTTACTAATCCTTTGAGGGGCTTGTTCGGGGTATCTTCACCTCGATCAGTAGAGCAAAGAGTTGCTCCTCAACCTACTGAACCTACTGAAAATGAAAATGTCTACTTTGAAATTCCTTCGGGTATGATAGAAAAACTGCTAGCTAATCCTTTTGCAGGAGATGGAACATTACATCCTGATGAGCACCTAATATATGTGGATGAAGTTTGTGGATTATTTAAGCTTGCAGGTATGCCCGATGATGTTATCAAGAAGAATGTCTTCCGTTTATCTTTGCAGGGAGATGCATTGACATGGTATAGGCTATGTGATGATATGGGATCATGGAACTACAAATATTTGAAATTGGAATTTCATCAGAAGTTTTATCCTATGCATCTTGTTCATCGTGATCATAATTATATATATAATTTTTGGCCTCGCGAAGGAAAAAGCATCGCTCAAGCTTGGGGGAGGCTTAAATCAATGTTATATTCATGCCCCAATCATGAGCTCTCAAGAGAAATGATTATCCAAAAAAATTATGCTCGACTTTCTAATAACAATCGCACCATGCTCGACACTTCTTGTGATGGCTCTTTTATGATGAAGACTATTGAATTCAAATGGAATTTATTGGAAAGAATTAAACGCAACTCCGAAGATTGGGATCTTGACGAAGGTAAGGAGCCAGGTATGACACCTAAGTTTGATTGTGTTAAATCTTTTATGGATACCGATGTTTTCCGTAAATTTAGCACTAAATATGGACTTGACTCTGAGATAGTAGCTTCTTTCTGTGAATCTTTTGCTACCCATGTTGATCTACCTAAGGAGAAGTGGTTTAAATATAATCCTCCCATTGAAGTAAAAGTAGTTGCACCTATTAAAGTTGAAGAAAAGACTATCACTTATAATGATCCTATTGTTCCTACTGCTTATGTTGAGAAACCACCTTTTCCTGTTAGGATAAAAGATCATGCTAAAGCTTCAACCGTGGTTCATAAAAGCAATATTAGAACCTATACACCTCCTGAGCAAGTTAAAGTTGAACCTAATATTGCTATTGTTAAGGATCTCTTGGCTGATAATATTGATGGGCATGTTATTTATTTCTATGATGAAACTGCTAGAATTGCTAAACCTTGTGCTAAAGATAAACATAGACCTGTGGTAGGCATGCCTATTATTTCTGTTAAAATAGGAGATCATTATTATCATGGCTTGTGTGATATGGGTGCTAGTGCTAGTGCAATACCTATTGACTTATACAGAGAAATTATGCATGATATTGCACCTGCTGAGTTAGAAGATATTGATGTCACAATTAAACTTGCCAATAGAGATACTATTTCACCAATGGGGATTGTTAGAGATGTTGAAGTCTTGTGTGGGAAAACTAAATATCCTGCTGATTTTCTTGTTCTTGGTTCCCCACAAGATAGCTTTTGTCCCATTATATTTGGTAGACCCTTCTTAAACACTGTTAATGTTAGGATAGACTGCAAAAAGGATGTTGTTACTATTGGTTTAGGTGATATGTCTCATGAGTTCAACTTTTCTAAATTTCGTAGACAACACCGTGAAGAGAAATTGCCTAGTAAAGATGAAATTATTGGTCTTGCTTCTATTGCTGTACCGCCTAGTGATCCTTTAGAACAATATTTGCTAGACCATGAAAATGATATGTTTATGAATGAAAGAAGGGAAATAGATGAGGTGTTCTTTAAATAGGGACCTATTCTGAAACACAACTTGCCTATTGAAATCTTAGGGGATCCTCCTCCACCCAAGGGTGATCCCGTGTTTGATCTTAAACCATTGCCTGATACTCTTAAATATGCTTATCTTGATGAAAAGAAGATATATCCCGTTATTATTAGTGCTAACCTTTTAGAGAAGGAGGAAGAAAAATTATTGAAAACTCTGAAGAAGCACCGTGCTGCTATTGGATATACTCTTGATGATCTTAAGGGCATTAGTCCCACTCTATGTCAACACAAAATAAATTTGGAAAAATATGCCAAACCAGTTATTGATCACCAACGACGACTGAATCCTAAGATGAAAGAAGTGGTAAGAAAAGAAATACTAAAGCTCCTTGAGGCAGATATAATTTATCCCGTTGCTGATAGTCAGTGGGTAAGTCCTGTCCATTGTGTTCCTAAGAAGGGAGGTATTACTGTTGTTCCTAATGATAAAGATGAATTGATTTTGCAAAGAATTATTACAGGTTATAGGATGGTAATTGATTTCCGCAAATTAAATAAGGCTACTAAAAAGATCATTACCCCTTACCTTTTATTGATCAAATGCTAGAAAGATTATCCAAACATACACATTTTTGCTTTCTAGATGGTTATTCTGGTTTCTCTCAAATACCTGTATCAGCTGATGATCAATCTAAGACCACTTTTACTTGCCCTTTCGGTACTTTTGCTTATAGACGTATGCCTTTTGGCTTATGTAATACACCTGCTACCTTTCAAAGATGCATGATGGCTATGTTTTCTGATTTTTGTGAAAAGATATGTGAGGTATTCATGGATGATTTCTCCGTTTATGGATCCTCTTTTGATGATTGCTTGCGCAACCTTGATCGAGTTTTGCAGATATGTGAAGAAACTAACCTTGTCTTGAATTGGGAGAAGTGCCACTTCATGGTTAATGAAGGTATTGTCTCGGTGCATAAAATTTCTGAAAGAGGCATTGAAGTTGATAAAGCTAAAGTTGATGCTATTGAAAACATGCCGTGTCCCAAGGACATCAAAGGTATAAGAAGTTTCCTTGGTCATGCCGGCTTTTATAGGAGGTTCGTTAAGGACTTCTCAAAAATTTCTCGGCCTCTGACTAATTTATTACAAAAAGATATATATATATATATAGCATTCGTCTTTGATGATGATTGTGTAGAGGCATTTGAAATATTTAAGAAAGCATTGATCTTTACACCTATTGTTCAGTCACCTGATTGGAATTTACCTTTTGAAATTATGTGTGATGCTAGTGATTATGATGTAGGTGCTGTTCTAGGGCAAAGAGTTGATAAGAAACTAAATGTTCTTCAATATGCTAGTAAAACTCTAGGCAATGCCCAGAGAAACTATGCTACTACTGAAATGGAATTCCTAGCTGTTGTATTTGCTTGTGATAAGTTCAGACCTTATATTGTTGATTCTAAAGTAACTATTCACTCTGATCATGCTGCTATTAAATATCTTATGGAAAAGAAAGATGCTAAACCTAGACTTATTAGATGGGTTCTCTTGCTACAAGAATTTGATTTGCATATTATTGATAGAAAGGGAGCTGAGAACCCCGTTGCAGACAACTTGTCTAGGTTAGAAAATGTTCTTGATGACCCACTACCTATTGGTGATAGCTTTCCTGATGAACAATTAAATGTCATAAATGCTTCTCATACTGCTCCATGGTATGCTGATTATGCTAATTACATTGTTGCTAAATTTATACCACCTAGTTTCACATACCAGCAAAAGAAAAGGTTTTTCTATGATTAAAGAGATTACTTTTGGGATGAACCACATCTTTATAAAGAAGGAGTAGATGGTGTTATTAGACGTTGTGTACCTGAGCATGAACAGGAACAAATCCTACGCAAGTGTCACTCCGAAGCTTATGGAGGACACCACGCTGGAGATAGAACTGCACATAAGGTATTGCAATCTGGTTTTTATTGGCCTACTCTCTTCAGGGATGCCCGTAAGCTTGTCTTATCTTGTGATGAATGTCAAAGAATTGGTAATATTAGTAGACGTCAAGAAATGCATATGAATTATTCACTTGTTATTGAACCATTTGATGTTTGGGGCTTTGATTATATGGGACCTTTTCCTGCCTCTAATGGATATACACATATTTTAGTTGTTGTTGATTACGTTGCTAAGTGGGTAGAAGCTATTCCAACTAGTAGTGCTGATCATAACACCTCAATTAAGATGCTTAAAGAAGTTATTTTTCCAAGGTTTGGAGTCCCTAGATATTTAATGACTGATGGTGGTTCACATTTTATTCATGGTGCTTTCTGTAAATGCTTGCTAAGTATGATATTAATCATATAATTGCATCTCCTTATCACCCACAGTCTAGTGGTCAAGTAGAATTGAGTAATAGAGAACTTAAATTAATTCTGCAAAAGACTGTTAATAGATCTAGAAAGAATTGGTCCAAGAAACTTGGTGATGCATTATGGGTATATAGAACTGCATATAAAAATCCTATGGGCATGTCTCCTTATAAAATGGTTTATGGAAAAGAATGTCACTTACCTCTCGAACTAGAACATAAGGCTTATTGGGCTATTAAAGAGCTCAACTATGATTTCAAACTTTCCAGTGAGAAGAGGTCCTTTGACATTAGCTCACTTGATGAATGGAGAACCCAAGCCTATGACAATGCCAAATTGTTTAAAGAAAAAGTTAAAAGATGGTATGACAAAAGAATACAAAAGCGTGAGTTTAATATAGGTGATTATGTATTGCTATACAACTCTCGTTTAAGATTTTTTGCAGGAAAACTTCTCTCTAAATGGGAAGGTCCTTACGTTATCGAGGAGGTCTATCGTTCCGGTGCCATAAAAATCAACAACTTCAAAGGCACAAATCCGAAGGTGGTGAACAGTCAAAGAATCAAACATTATATCTCAGGTAATCCTATAAATGTTGAAACCAATGTTATTGAAACCGTAACCCTGGAGGAATACATAAGGGACACTTTCCAGAATGTTTCAAACTCCGAAAAGGAATAGGTATGTGGTATGGTAAGTAAACCGGCTCCAAAATAGTTCTAATGGCAATTTTTCTCCGTTTTGGAATATTTAGAAAAATTGAAAAATGAGAAGCAGTCCGGGAAGGACATGAGGGCTCCACGAGGGTGGAGGGCGCGCCCTACCCCCTGGGCACGCCCCCTACCTCGTGGGCACCTCGTGCGCTCTCCGGACTCCATTTTCTTGCACGACACGTATTTTGGTTGGTAAAAATTCATTATATAATCTCCCGGAGGTTTTGACTCCTGTATCACGCAAATATCTCTCGTCTTTGTTTCGAGATGTTTTTCTGATAGATCTAGGTCGTCATGTCGTCTTCAAGTGCCCCCAAGGACAAGTTCTTTGAGAAGGTCATCAACCCCTACCTCGCGGAGGTGCTGCAAGACCCTCAAACCGTTGAGATGCGTGAGGGGTTGTTGCACATCCGCGATGTTAAGGGACCAACGAAGGCCGAAAGCACGGAGGCGAGGCTCGAGGCATTGGAGCAACAAGTTTTCAAGTGTCAGGAGATGGGGGAGCGTGGACTCGATTCCAATCACATTATGATCACGGAGTTCACCAACAACCACAAGCTAGACGTCAAGGACATTGGGGAGGGCATCTTCAAGCTTCATGAGAAAATCGAGCACCTCCAAGCCCAAATCTACGACCTGCAAAATCAAAACTGTGAGTATGAATATAGATTCAAAAGGATGAGTTTGGCTGCAGATTTGAGGATTCAGGAGACTCGATCATCCTTCTATGATGGTGAGCCTATGCCTTGGAAGAGGGACGACAAGCCTACAACATCGACAACTCCAACTCCTTCACCGGCAAAAGAGATATAATCACATGGGTATGGGCACTCCCCTTGGCAACTGCCAAGCTTGGGGGAGTGCCCCGGTATCGTATCACCATCACTTTTATCTTTACCGTTTTTCTTAGTTTGATCTTTTTGATAATATTTTGATCTAGTAGAATAAAGTGTCAGTATGATCTAGTTGTGAGTTTTGCCTTATGATCCTTCTATGTAATCAAGTCCGTGAGCTATATAATAAAGATTAGCGTTGAGTCAAGGGCTTGATTATTTTGCCATGATCTTGAGTGAATAAAAGAAAAGAGAAAAGAATAAAAAGAATAAAATAGATCATATGGATCTTATGGAGAGTAATGAGCTCACATATAAAGAGTATGATGATTAAAAGTTGTTGAGAGTTGACAAACATAGTTTTTGTCATCTTTGCAATTAATAAGAAGTAATAAATAAAGAGAGGTCTTCACATATAAATACACTATCTTGGACATCTTTTATGATTGTGAGCACTCATTAAAATATGACATGCTAAAGAGTTGAAGTTGGACAAGGAAGACAACATAATGGGTTATGTTTTCTTACATCTGAGATAAATTATATTGTCATGGATCATCCAACATGATTGAGCTTGCCTTTCCCTCTCATGCCGACTAATTCTTTGCACCAAGTAGAGATACTACTTGTGCTTCCAAATATCCCTAAACCCAGTTTTGCCATGAGAGTCCACCATATCTACCTATGGATTGAGTAAGATCCTTCAAGTAAGTTGTCATCCGTGCAAGCAATAAAAATTGCTCTCTAAATATGTATGACTTATTAGTGTGGGAGAAAATAAGCTTTATACGATCTTGTGATATGGAAGAAATAAAAGCGACGGACTGCATAATAAAGGTCCATATCACAAGTGGCAATATAAAGACGTTCTTTCACATTAAGATTTTGTGCATCCAACCATAAAAGCGCATGACAACCTCTGCTTCCCTCTGCGAAGGGCCTATGTTTTACTTTTATCTCCTTCCTTACATAAGAGTCATGGTGATCCTCACCTTTCCTTTTTACATTTTATCTTTTGGCAAGCACAATATGTTGGAAAGATCCTGGTATATATGGCTAATTGGATGTGAGTTTTCATGAACTATTATTGTTGACATTACCCTTGAGGTAAAATGTTGGGAGGCAAATTTAAGCCCCTATCTTTCTCTGTGTCCAATTAAAACTCCATACCCATAAGTACTGCGTGAGTGTTAGCAATTGCGAAAGACTATATGATGGTTGAGTATGTGGACTTGCTGAAAAGCTCTTATATTGACTCTTTCCTATGTTATGATAAATTGCAATTGCTTCAATGACTGAGATTATAGTTTGTTAGTTTTCAATGAAGTTTATGATTCATACTTGAAATTGTGATTGAATTGTTACTCTAGCATAAGAGATCATATGACAATAATTATATGTAGCGACCCGACCTCAAACGGTCAAGTCTCTGTGCTTCAGTGCCATCCCTGGATCGGTAATGCTGACACACACAGTACTCGAGGATTTATAACAGAGTAGCAATCACACACTTATTACATCGAATGTCTCCAAAGAGAACTTATTGCAATAAATATGGCTTAAGGCCATCTAATACGATAACAGCGGAAGGATTGGAAGATAAAGTGAGTCCATCAACTCCAACGTCATAGCTGAGCTGCACGGCAACGACCTAACGAACCTTACTCCTCGTCTGAAAAGTCTGCAACATAATACATTGCAGCCCAAAAACGGGTCAGCACATGGAATATGCTGGCAAAGTAACACAGTAGAGCAAGAACAGAATAATGCTATCACTACATGCATATTTGGCTGGTGGAAAGCTCTATGGTTATAGTTTTTGCGAAAAGCCAATTTTTCCCTACAAGAAAGGAATAGATTTTATTTAACTATCATGGTAGTTGAAACATCATTGAGAAGGTTCCTCCAACTCAATCCCAATTAAAAATAATTATCAACCCAACAATATTAATTTAAGAGTGATGAGACACTTAAGATACTCCAAGTACTAGATACTCAAGATCGTCCATAACTGGGGACACGGCTAACCATGATTAGTTTGTACACTCTGCAGAGGTTTGTGCACTTTTCACCACAAGACTCGATCGCCTCCATTGAATTTCTCGCACTACATGGTGTTTGAGAAACGGATGACTGAGACACAGTCTTTCAGGAACATTAACTCCGTACTCCGGGCAGACCATACCAAACCTACAACCCACTACCTGCTGATCCACCTCTTCAAGAGCTTCACGTAACTTACTCAACTATGCTAGAGCCCATAATAGCTTGTGGCTGCACACGGAAGTTTCTAGCATGAATCATCTCAGTTCCCTTTGAGCCTGGGTGGCGGTCCATAGGAAAATCACACGGGTACTCCGGGATTTCCAAAAATACAGGCAACACTGGGTACTCCAGGTGCCTCAATCCACCCAGATGTGTATTTAAGTTGCCACCTTAAGTTGAACCATTAATTAGCAATCTCACATCTGTCATAGATTTCACTCACCCAAACCACGTCTACGAGCATAGCATAGCAATATAAGCAATGCATATAAGTAACTCCCAAGGGTTTGAATGTAACAGGGCAATAGGTTCTACCTCATCAACTACTTCCCAACCCACATGTTAATGACATCCTAACCATGCAATGTTTGAGGATTGGAACTAATGCATAAAAACTGGGTGATAAAGGGGTATGATCAAAGTGTTACTTGCCTTGCCGATGATCCGCGAAACCTAGGGACTCCAAATAACACACTTCGCACTCCGGGAATTCTATCGCAAACAAACAATAGCATACATAAGCAATCAAGCAAAGAAGCACGGGTAAAACTCAAATAAAAAGAACTAACCAGAAAGTTCAACTTAAGAACTCCGGTTTGCAAAAAGAATCAAATCGAACGGAGCAACGAAACTCAAACGACAAAGAAAACAAGATCCGTTTACTAATCTGGACCTAGGTCAAATTTTACAGTTGCAAAAGCTTGTTTAAGTTGGTTAAACGGAAAGAGGGTCTCGAGATGAAGATCTAGGCGCTTGAATCGCCTGATTCCGATAACGAGCGAAAAGATAAACTAGAACGAAAATCGGATCAGAAATCGCGATCAGAAATAACCGCGGAAAAATCCGATTAAAGAAAACTGACAAATAGGCTAACGAACGAGTGTTCGTTATCTGTAACTAACGGGCGAAAACTGTTCGTTAAAACGAACATACGGACAAACGTCCTCTAAAAAGAAAGCCGGGAAAAACTGACGAACCGAAAAAAACGAACTAGGGTTTTCTTTAAAAAAACGGATCAGTTTTCTTTAAAAAAACCGGCGGCTACCTTGTCGGTCCGGCGAGATGCGGTGGCGCGGCAAGGCGGCGGCGGCTGCTGCGGGCGGGGTGAGGCGGCGGTGGCGGGTGGTGGCGATGGGGGGGCTGGTATTTAAGGGGAGGGGGTGCCTTGGGGAGGGAGCAAAGGGGCGGTGGGGAGGAGTCCTAGCCGGACTCCGGTCCGGGTCAGGGCGGCGCGACGTGACCGGTCTCGTGGAAGGAGACGGCGCGTGGGAGGGGACAGGCCGACGGCTGGGCTTCGGTCTAGTTAGCCTCTCGCACTTCTTTTTAAAATAAATTCCACCGAAACTAAAAAAATCCTAGAAAATAAAATAAAATTCTAAAAATGCCAAAGCAAATTTTCATCATCTAAATAAAATATTTAGAATGAGATGAACATTTTTCTCGGCCCTAAAATGCAATTTTGAAAACGTGCATTTTTTCTAATGCAAACATAATTGCAATAAAATCCAAATAAAAACAAATATTTGATTTTAATATTTTTCCTCCAATATTTCAATTATTTTGGAGAAGTCATATTATCCCCTCTCATATATTTTAATATGAAATATTTTCGGAGAGAAAAATAATTAAAACCAAAAATCCTCGTTTGAAAATTTGATAATATCAAATTTGAAAACCGGGGAAATCCCCAACTCTCTCCGAGGGTCCTTGAGTTGCTTAGGATTTCGAGGATCGCAAGACGAAATGAAATAAAATATGATATGCAAGAATGATCTATGTATAACATTCCAAATTGAAAATTTGGGATGTTACAAACCTACCCCCCTTAAGATGAATCTCGCCCTCGAGATTTGGGTTGGGTAGAAAATAGGTGTGGGTGGTCTTTGCGAAGATCATCCTCTCGTTCCCATGTGGCTTCATCCTCGGTATGGTGGCTCCACTGAACTTTGCAAAACTTGATAACCTTGCTGCGGGTGACTCGACTGGCAAACTCCAAAATCTTGACAGGCTTTTCCTCATAAGTCAAATCATTGTCCAACTGAATCGCCTCCAAGGGTACGGTATCTCTTAGCGGTATGTCAGCCATCTCAGCATGGCACTTCTTCAACTGGGAAACGTGAAACACGTCATGAACTCCTGACAGTCCGTCAGGTAACTCCAACTTGTAGGCAACTTCTCCCATCCGTTCCAAAACACGATACGGTCCTACAAATCTCGGGGCTAACTTTCCCTTAACTCCAAAACGTTTCACTCCTCGCAAAGGTGATACTCGCAGATATGCTCTATCTCCAATTTCATAGGTTACCTCCTTGCGTTTCGAATCTGCATAACTCTTCTGTCTAGACTGAGCTATCTTCAGTCTATCTCTAATCAGTTTAACCTTCTCCCCAGACTCTTTGATCAAGTTTGGTCCAAACAACTGTCGGTCTCCAACTTCATCCCACATCAACGGTGTTCTGCACCTTCGTCCATACAGGGCTTCGAATGGTGCCATCTTCAGACTGGCCTGGTAACTATTGTTGTATGAGAACTCTGCGTAAGGCGAATTGTCATCCCAACTAGATCCATAATCTAGCGCACAGACTCTCAACATGTCCTCCAGAATCTGGTTGACTCTCTCGGTCTGTCCATCTGTCTGCGGGTGAAATGTTGTACTGAAATCCAATCTCGTTCCCAAAGTCTGGTGCAGCTGATGCCAAAACTTTGAGGTAAACTGTGTCCCTCTATCTGATACGATGGTCCTCGGAACTCCATGCAGACATACGATCCTGGTCATATATATATCTTGGCCAACTTTGCACTGGTATAAGTTGTTTTCACTGGGATAAAGTGTGCCACTTTGGTCAAGCGGTCAACTACTACCCATATAGAATCATAACCTGATTTGGTCCTGGGCAATCCGGTGATAAAATCCATGCCAAGTTTATCCCACTTCCATTCGGGTATCGGCCTAGGCTGTAGCAATCCTGCTGGCTTTTGATGCTCTGCCTTAACTCTCTGACATACGTCACATACGGCTACATACTCGGCGATATCCTTCTTCATCCCTGTCCACCAGAAACGTTTCTTCAAATCCAAATACATCTTGGTGTTTCCGGGGTGTATCGAGTATGGTGAGTCATGAGCCTCCTGTAGTATTAATTTCCTGATCTATGTGTTATTGGGCACATAAACACGGTCCTCAAACCATAAGGTGTCGTGCTCATCCTCACGAAAACCTTTGGCCTTTCCTTCGCTCATTTTCTCTTTTATCTCCGCAATCTCTTTGTCATCCTTCTGGGCTTCTCGAATCTTTC
Organism: Triticum urartu; assembly: GCF_003073215.2. Taxonomy (NCBI): domain Eukaryota; kingdom Viridiplantae; phylum Streptophyta; class Magnoliopsida; order Poales; family Poaceae; genus Triticum; species Triticum urartu. Next base: position 462,140,948 of record NC_053025.1, on the reverse strand, counting down.
CCAACAATTTAGACTGAACCTCCATTGTTGCAACAAAACCTCTAGGAACAATCTCCAATCAAAGTCCCCGGAGATCCTCTGCTAACTCCTTCGGCAATCCCGTGCTTTCTAGGGTATTAGCATAACTCTTCCGGCTCAAAGTGTCTGCTACGACATTGGCCTTTCCTGGATGATAGTGGAGCTTCATCTCATAATCCTTTATAAGCTCCAACCATCTCCTCTGCCTAAGGTTCAGTTCCTTCTGTGTGAAGATGTACTTCAAACTCTTATGATCCGTGTACACATCACAATGGTTTCCAATAAGGTAATGCCTCCAAGTCTTCAACGCATCCACTACGGCTGCTAGCTCCAAATCATGTGTGGCATAATTTAACTCGTGTGGTTTTAGTTGTCGTGAGGCATACGAAACAACTGTTCCATCCTGCATAAGCACACTTCCAAGTCCTAATCGAGGGGCGTCGCAATACACTTGAAAATCCTTACGTATATCTGGCAGTGTCAGCACTGGGGCTGTAGTCAAATGTTTCTTCAACTCCTGGAAACTTGCCTCGCAATCTTCCGTCCATTTAAACTTGGTATCCTTCTTCAATAACTCCATCATTGGCTTCACAATCTTGGAAAAATTCTCAACGAATCTCCGATAGTATCCTGCGAATCCAAGAAAACTGCGGATCTCGCTAACTGAAGTGGGTGCCAACCATTGAGTGACTGACTGAACCTTGGTGGGGTCTACTGCTATACCTTCTCCTAATATAACATGTCCAAGGAATCTGACTTCCTTAAACCAAACTCGCATTTGCTGAACTTGGCATACAACTGATGTTCCCCGAGTTTCTTGAGAACTAAACGCAAATGCTCCTTGTGTTCCTCTTCATTCTTCGAATATACCATTATATCATCAATGAACACCACAACAAACTTATCCAAATATTCCATGAACACCTTGTTCATCATGCTCATGAAATAGGCAGGGGCGTTAGTCAGTCCAAACGACATGACCGTATATTCGTATAGCCCGTACCGTGTGGTGAATGTTGTCTTTGGTATATCCTTCTCCCGTATCTTCAGCTGGTGATATCCTGATCGTAGATCGATCTTCGAAAACACCTTAGCTCCTTGCAGCTGGTCAAACAGATCATTGATCATCGTCAATGGGTACTTGTTCTTGATCGTCACTTCAATCAAGGCTCGATAATCAACAACCATTCTTAGGGACTTATCCTTCTTCTCGACCAAAAGCACTGGGGCTCCCCACGGTGATGAACTCCGTTGAATGTAACCTTTCTCCAATAACTCCTTGATCTATTTCTTAATCTCCTCCAGATCATTCGCAGGCATCCGATAGGGTCTCTTGGATATTGGCCCTGTGCCTGGCAATAGCTCTATCAAAAAATCGATATCTCGATCCGGTGGCTTGCCTGGTAACTCCTCTGGAAAAACATTCGGGTAATCCTTTACTACAGGCACTTCCTCCTGAACAACTCCCGTGAGGGTATTTACTTGGCTACTTCTGGGTGCATGCCTAGATATATACTTGATCCTTTTTCCCTCCGGGGTGGTGAGACAAATTGACTTACTAACACAGTCAATGCTTCCTCCATACTTTGACATCCCGTCCATTCCTAATATCACATCCAATCCTTGTGACTCCAAGATAATTAGGTCGGACGGAAAAACATGGTTGCCAATGGTTAAGGGTATTTGGTCGCACCATCGACTAGCCATATACTCTGCTCCAGGTGAACTTACTAACAGAGGGGTCCTAAGGGTTTGGGTCGGTAGTTTAAACTTATCCACGAATTCCCTTGATATGTATGAATGCGATGCACCAGTATAAAAAAGAACAAGAGTGGTAAATGACTTAACCAAAAACTTACCTATAACCGCGTCTGACTGCTCTTCAACCTCCGCCACGTTAACGTGGTTTACTTGTCCTTTGTTGAATGGATTGGGCTTCTTCCCAGAGCTCCCATTTCTGTTTCCATTATTCCCTTCAGGGCACTCCGTGGCATAGTGTCCAGTCTCCCTGCACTTGAAACAAGTAACGTGGCTTAGGTCTCTCTTGGTGGGTGAGACTGGATTGGGGCGGTTCTGATTGTTGTTTGCTCCATTCCCATTCCCATTCCTTGATCCAGTATGACTATGGTTACTTCCTCCATTATGGGTGTGGCCTCCATGGTTATGAACAAGTCCTCCCGAGTTCGGGGTTAGGCGAGGCTTCTGCTGAGCTCCTGAGTTATACCTCCTGTCGGTGTCAAAACCGGCGGATCTTGGGTAGGGGCTCCCGAACTGTGCGTCTAGGCCGGATGGTAACATGAGGCAGGGGACACGAAGTTTTACCCAGGTTCGGGCCCTCTCGATGGAGGTAAAACCCTACGTCCTGCTTGATTAATATTGATGATATGGGTAGTACAAGAGTAGATCAACCACGAGATCGGAGAGGCTAAACCCTAGAAGCTAGCCTATGGTATGATTGTTGTTGTGTATGTTGTCCTACGGACTAAAACCCTCCGGTTTATATAGACACCGGAGAGGGTTAGGGTTACACAAAGTCAGTTACAATGGTAGGAGATCTACATATCCGTATCGCCAAGCTTGCCTTCCACGCCAAGGAAAGTCCCTTCCGGACACGGGACGAAGTCTGCAATCTTGTATCTTCATAGTCCAGGAGTCCGGCTGAAGGTATAGTCCGGCCATCCGAACACCCCCTAATCCAGGACTCCCTCAGTAGCCCCTGAACCAGGCTTCAATGACGACGAGTCCGGCGCGCAGATTGTCTTCGGCATTGCAAGGCGGGTTCCTCCTCCAAGTACTTCATAGAAGATTTTGAACACAAAGATAGTGTCCGGCTCTGCAAAATAAGTTTCCACATATTGCCATAGAGAGAATAATATTTACACAAATCTAATCTGCTGACGTATTCCGTAGTGTGACATCGCACCACGGCCAAGCCTTTATCCGAATCGTTTTATTGTCCCACCTCAGCGTGTTATGCGAGGCGGTTTCCTTGGCACGTCTTGTTAAAGCAGAGATCATGTCCCCTTATTCCAGGATTCTCATCAATACGGGCGTGGGTAACCCAACCGCGCCATTGATTACGGCGCTTGGAGATAAGCGAGTTTTACCAGGCTGGTGGGGACACGTAGTTGCGTCCACCCATATAAGGGGATAAGGATCCACCTTTTCACCTACACCTTCTTCCTCCTTTGCCTATCCATTCACACGCACTCGAGCTCCAGCGCCCAAGTCCGCACTCCCCACCTCAACCTTCTCCAGCCATGTCCGGAGCGGGAGGCAAGTGGATGGTCTCCTCCGTCACGAAGGGACACATCAAAAGACTAAGGAAGGCCGGATACCTGTCTAACGACATCGCGTACCGGCTTCCCGAAAAGGGGCAGCTCCTCCCCACCCCAGGGCCCCATGAGAGGGTAGTGTTCCTTCCCCACTTCCTCCGAGGACTGGGCTTTCCTATCCACCCATTCGTCTGGGGACTCATGTTCTACTACGGCCTGGATTTCCATGATCTGGCCCCGAACTTCATCCTCAACATCTCGGCGTTTATCATCGTGTGCGAGGCTTTCCTCTGCATCCGCCCCCATTTCGGCCTATGGCTCAAGACTTTCAATGTCAAGCTAAAGGTGGTGCGCGGCAACCAGGCGGAGTGTGGAGGTACCATGGTGGGCAAGATGCCCAACGTCTTATGGCTCGAGGGCTCCTTTGTGGAGACCCTGAAGGGGTGGCAATTGGGGTGGTTTTACATCACCGAGCCGCGCGACCCTGAGTGGGTCGCAGCCCCCGAGTTCCGATTCAGACCCCCAACGTGGCTCACGTCCTGGAAGGAGACGGGCCTGTCGTGGGGCAACAAAGGAGAGGTGACTGGACTGCAAACATGCATCCAAACCCTGGTGGACAAGCAGCTCAGGCTTGTCAACATAGTCCAAGTTATCCTCATCCGCCGGATCCTCCCGTGTCAACAACGGGCCTTCAATCTGTGGGAGTTCAACCCGGCGCAGCACCGAACTCTGAGCAGGCTCTTTGACACGACATACGAAGATGTTTGGAAGGTGCTTTTCAAGGGCGCCGAGGCTCCCGCATCCGCTACCGAGGATCGCGGATTCAGCGCGCAGCGTCACGCTAGCGCGGTAAGTTGTTTGTACCTTTTACAGGGTATTAGTTTTCCATAGTTTAACTCTATGTGGGATCTAAGCTCCCTTACCTTTGACAGAGTTGGAAGGTGAAGTCCAGATAAATCGACTGTCCGGCTCCTTTGCCCGAAGACCCATCCGATGCCCGCTTGGCGAAGCTGCTGGTTCCGGCACCCTATGTGGTGCCGGAGAAGAAGGCCACGAAGAAGGCCACGGGGACTTGAAAAAGTGCCCGACGCTAGGAGGTGTCGGGTTCATCATCCGACGGCTCCGAGGCGCATTCCTCCCGTAAAGACGAGGAGGAAGAAGAAGAGACCTCTCCCCCTCCAGCGGGAGGAGAGAAGAAAAGGAAGGCCGCCCTCTCTGGGGAGGCCGGAGGGTCCAAGAAGGGGAAAACCCTTCCTCCGGACTACTCCACCGACGCCGGCGACGGCGGAGAGGAGTGGCCGCCCAGGGCCAAGCCCCTGGCGAAATCGTAAGTATCCGGATACCAGAGTAATTCATAGTATTCCTTCATTGCACAGCTTTCCCTTATGTCGAATATGATTATGCAGCCCAACCAAAGACCGGCTCGACGCGTCGTCGAGCGGTTCACTGGACTCGTCGGATGTGAATTCGCTTCCAGCGGTTACCTCCCCCCGCCCTATGGACGGCGCCGAAGTGTTGTCCCAACAGGTTCCAAGCCAGGAGGAGGTGGTCCTGGAGGCGCCGCAAGGCGACCTCCAGGATTCCAGGAGTGACGGGGATAAAACCCCTCAGAGCTCCAAGTCCGGCTCAAGGCTGGACACCGCTCCGGAACCTTCAAAGGTTCCAGAGTCCGGCGGGCGACCTCCTTCCAAGAGGAGCAAGCCCACCGTGCCGGTGACCCCCGTCCAACCGGGGGCGCCGGACAATCTGTTGGAGGTGCTCGAAGGCGCCTCCATCAACGAGGAGCACCACACTATTATGAGTGCGGTGGTCCAGAAGGTTCAGTCTGCCAAGAGCGGACTGACTGAAGCTTGTACTAGCCTTTTAACAAGCTTTGAGGTAAATAAAGAATGTGTAAATAATATTACCGCATAGACAGTAGCCCCTGATGCTCTGTTTGGCGTTCGGGAAGAAAAGCCGAATAGAGGATCAAATAAAATTCGCAGGAGTCTAACAAAAAGGAGTCAATATGCGTATGCAGGCTTCTCTGATGGCGTCCGCTGCACTGACTGCGGAAGTGGACATGCTAAAGAAAAAACTCGAGCAGTCCGAGCAAGAGCTCGGGCATGCCAAGAAGCAGTTCGAGGACAATGAAGGTAAGAAATACCTTGTTTAAATACATATAAAAAAGGTGCAATTGCAAAAAATGACAGGATTATCGTGGCTATTGTAGGGGCCACGTCTGAGGTGGCGACCCTTAAGCAAGCGCTGCTCGAGGCCGAGAAGAGGGCGGCCTCGGAGCGCACCGAGCGGGAGAAGTATGAGGCCTAGGTTGGCAAGGTGCAGCAAGAGCTCCAGGTTCTCATGAAAAAACATGAGAGTTTGGAGCTTGACTCAAAGACGCGAGCGTCCGACCTCACGGCGGCTATTGAAAATGCCAAGTCTGCCAAGGCCGAATCCCAGAAGACCCTCCAGGAGTTGGATGAGGTGAAGAAGATAGCGGCGGGTAAAGCATTCTTTATGCAAAGCAGACACATAAACGTGAGTTACTTGTTACTTACCCGAATCCGGAGCTCTCTAGGAGCGTTCACAGATCTTCCCCGGAGCGTGTCCGATGCCGCCGCATTCTATCGAGCCGAGGAGGGCAGCTCGACAGAGAAGGTGTTCTGGTCTCAGTATGCTGAGGCCGGACACCTCGTGCCCCTGAGCGACCGGCTGAAGCAACTGGTCGAGCTCCATAAGGCGACCGAACAGGCCATGAAGGGCCTCATAGTTCGGCTGTGGCCTAGAGAGCCTCTGCCTGGGAGCTATTTCGGGCTGGTACGACGGCTGTTGGAGGCCTGTCCAAGGCTCGAAGTCATCAAGCGCTTCGTCTGCGTTGAAGGTGCCCGTAGGGCCCTTGCCCGTGCTAAGGTGCACTGGGGCAAGCTGGATGCTGAGAAGCTTGTGAAGGACGGGCCACCGCCGGGGAAAGAGCATCGCAAGCCCGAGAATTATTATAAGGATGTTCTGAAGGGTGCCTGCCTTATGGCGGATGAATGTTCCAGGGATGCAATTTTTGAGTGAAACTTGCTTGTTTTGTCCTGTGCGCTGAAAACTTGTTCATATGCGCTAAGCAATGCTGTTGGAATTTAAAATATTGCCTTCTGTGCGGCTATTTATCAATTCTGAGAGATGGCGAGTCGTCGGCTTCTGCCCCCATGCCGCTAGTGCTGGGGTGTTCGGGGATAAACCTGAGCGCTCTTTTTCCCATGTTTGGGTCCTTCGAGGGAGGCGCTCAGCCCAACGAACAAGGCAATCAGACTATAATGCGTGAACACTCTCACTTAGCCGTAGAATTCTATAATTTTAAACTTCGGCGAAGCCCCTGGTATTCGGAAGACCGAGTTTGGGGCGCTATCCACGCCTTGGCCGGACAGAGCCGACTCCTCGCTCTAAGCGGCATAAGTCTTTAGGGACTCGAAAAAACCTCTCGAACAGCGACCAGCTCTCGCTTCATCATGATAGTCAGTTGTAGCTTTCTCCACTGAGGTGCTCGACCCAGCTCAACTGGGGCACAATCGCAGTGGTTCTCCTAGTGCTACCTTAGCCGATATAGCGGAACGTAAGGCACCAAAACATAGGAGCCGGGCAAACCCAACTATTGACCCAAGACATGATTCGGAGCCGATGCATATAATGCTATAATTTCGGGGTGCCGCACTTGTTAAAGTGTTCGGACTTCTCACACCATATTGAGGGGTGCTAAAGCCCCTGGCGTATTTTGGCCGTACCAAAGTGTACGGGTGCAACATGTCGTTAAGGAACATATATTTGTAAAAAAAAGGTAATGCAAAAATAGACAAAAGCTATGCATTGTTTCTTAAAGAGGGCTGCGATCAAAGCAGAACGATACAAATAACGCGATAAGCAAAAGGTTGGACTATTTAACATGTCCGTTCCAGGGGCAGGCTGCGAAATGGTATGCGAAACAGGTATACTGCTCGTGATAGAGACCACCTGGGAGTTCCGTAATGCGGCATGGCTTGTCTGCTTCCCTACTTCTTGCATCGTTTGTGTGGCAATTGAACTGCCGAACAAGCCTTCCGAAGAATGGAGTCCTAAAAGTAAGAGAAAATTAAAAAATCGGCAGCCCCTGGTGCGGTTTAAGCTGTGTTTCGGGTGTGCCGTCATGGTGCCCCTTCCCCTGTACCCATGGTATTTCTAGAGCGTAGTTATGTACGCGAAGCACTGGTGTCGCATTTTTGCGAGGGCTGGGGTTGGGGCCGCATTGCTACGCCTGCTCGGAACATGCCAGGCGGTCTTGTTGTAGGTTACTCCGGGCGCGCTTGACGGTGTCCGGACGTTTAATGGCCGGACTGGAGAACTGCCTGGAGAGGCTGCTTTGTACTTCCGCTGCAAGGGCCGCTGTGTGCTCCTCCATTCGGAGGGAGCGTTCGGTGTTTCCATTGACCGTAATTACTCCTCGAGGGCCTAGCATCTTGAGCTTAAGATATACATAGTGCGGTACCGCATTGAACTTGGCGAATGTGGTTCGCCCGAGCAGTGCGTGATAGCCACTGCGGAATGGGACTATGTCGAAGATTAACTCCTCGCTTCGGAAATTATCCGGAGATCCAAAGACCACTTCAAGTGTGACTGAGCCTGTACAGTTGGCCTCTACACCTGATGTTATGCCTTTAAAGGTCGTTTTGGTGGGCTTAATCCTCATGGGATCTATGCCCATTTTCCGCACTGTATCCTGGTAAAGCAGGTTCAGGCTGCTGCCACTGTCCATAAGGACTCTAGTGAGATGAAACCCGTCAATAATTGGGTCTAGAACCAATGCGGCGAATCCGCCATGACGGATGCTAGTGGGATGGTCGCTTTGATCAAAGGTGATCGTGCAGGAGGACCATGGGTTGAACTTTGGGGCGACTGGCTCTACCGCGTATACGTCCCTTAACGCGCGCTTCCGCTCCCTCTTGGGGACGTGGGTTGCGTATATCATGTTCACCGTCCACACTTGTGGGGGGAAACCTTCTGTCCACTGTTGTTCGGCGGCCGGGGCTCTTCGTCATCATCGCTATGCAGCCCCTTGTCTTCATTTTCGGCATTTAACTTGCCTGCCTGCTTGAACACCCAACAATCCCTGTTGGTGTGATTGGCCGGCTTTTCGGGGGTGCCATGTATCTAGCACAAGCGGTCGAGTATTCGGTCCAAACTGGACGGGCCCCTAGGATTCCTTTTGAATGGCTTTTTCCGCTGACCGGATTTGGAGCCTCTGAATCCGGCATTAACTGCCGTATCCTCAGCATTGTCGCCGTTAATGCGGCGCTTCTGCTTGTTAAGACGCGACCTACCACTACTGTCCCTGGTATCCGAATTACCAGGGTTCTTGGTCATATTGTTGCTACGAGCAAGCCAGCTGTCTTCTCCCGCGCAAAAGCGGGTCATAAGTGTCGTGAGGGCTGCCATAGATTTCGGATTTTCCTATCCGAGGTGCCGGGCGAGCCACTCGTCACGGATGTTGTGCTTGAAGGCTGCTATGGCCTCTGCGTCAGGACAGTCGACTATTTTATTTTTCTTTGTTAGGAACCGTGTCCAGAATTGCCTGGCCGATTCCTCTGGCTGCTGAATTACGTGGCTTAGGTCATCGGCGTCTGGTGGTCGCACATAAGTGCCCTGGAAATTGTCGAGGAATGCGGCTTCCAGGTCCTCCCAACAGCTGATTGATCCTACCGGCAAGCTGTTAAGCCAATGCCGAGCTGGTCCTTTAAGCTTGAGTGGGAGGTATTTGATGGCGTGGAGATCATCGCCGTGGGCCATGTGGATATGAAGGAGATAATCCTCGATCCATACCGCAGGATCTGTTGTGCCATCATATGATTCGATGTTTACGGGTTTGAAACCCTCGGGGATTTGATGATCCATTACCTCGTCTGTGAAGCATAGTGGGTGTGCGGCGCCTCTGTACTGGGCTATATCACGACGTAGCTCCAATGAGCTTTCTCTACTGTGTTCGGCCCTACGGGATTTATGTCCGGCGTGACGGTTATCGTCTCGAGTCATGGGGCGCCCACGCGATCCATAGATCAATCTTTTTTGCCTTGCCTTGTCCTCCAACATATCTCGCAGGTCTGGCGCATTTTCCCGTGCCTTGGTACGGGGTGTGGCTTGAGTGGAGGGCCGATAGGCCTCTCTATCGTGGCCACGAGGTGGCCGGTCTGCTGTATCAAGTGCTTCCTCCTCTAATCGGGGTAGCAACCTGCGCTTTGGGTAGCTCTTGGAGGGGCGTTCGAGTTTATGCTCTTCGGCCGCAAGGACTTCAGTCCATCTGTCGAGTAACAAATCTTGATCAGCTTTAAGCTGTTGATGTTTTTTCTTGAGGCTTCTCGCCGTGGCCATAAGCCTGCGTTGAAAACGCTCTTGTTCGACGGGATCCTCTGGCACGACGAATTCATCGTCGTCGAGGCTTGCCTCGTCTTCGGAGGGAGGCATATAATTATCGTCCTCGACCTCTTTGTCTGCCGTTCTCTCATGAGGGCTGGCTTCTCCATCCTCCTGCGCTGAATCTTGCTGGAGGGGGTTTTCTTCGGCACTCTCCGGAGTATTATTATCTCCCGTGCTGGAATCGCCGTATTTGCTCTGGCGGGATTTTGAGCGGCGCCGCTGACGCCGGCGCTTAGGCTGTTTCTTGGAGGGGTCATCCTCCGCTGTTCCATCGCCATCTCCTTCTTTTAGGGTGTCCACCATGTATATGTCATATGACGAGGTGGCTTTCCAGGGCCCGATAGGCGCTGGTTCTTCATCGTCTCCTGCATCGGCGTCCATACCGTCGATGTCTTCGGAGTCGAAATCGAGCATGTCGGTTAAATCATCGACAGTGGCTACCAAGTGGGTGGTGGGTGGGCTTTGAATTTCTTCATCGTCCGCATCCCAACCTTGCTGACCGTAGTCCGGCCAGGGTTGTCCTGACAAAGAGAGAGACTTTAGTGTCTTTAGGATATCGCCGAAAGGCGAGTGCTGAAAGATGTCCGCGGCAGTAAACTCCATGATCGGCGCCCAATCGGATTCGATCGGCAGGGGCGCGAAGGGTTCGGAGTCCGGAGAGGAGTCTGGCTCCTTGGAGTCACGAGTCTCGCGGAGTGCGGGGCTGGTGTTCGGCTCGATTGCCGCTGGGATCACAGCCCCCGAGGCGACGTCCAACCACCCATCCTCGATCGGCGCAGTTGGCTCCGAATTAAGGGTCGAAGCCGATGCGGGTGCGGCCTCCAGGGCACTGTTCTGCGGCAGAGCTAGATCATGCTCGTCGTCACAGTGCGGCGCGCTCGGCAGTGGCTCGAATCCGTCGAAGATCAAGTCCCCGCGGATGTCAGCCGTGTAGTTTAAACTTCCAAATCTGACCTGACGGCCAGGGGCATAGCTTTCGATCTGCTCCAGATGGCCAAGTGAATTGGCCCGCAGTGCGAAGCCGCCGAAGACGAAGATCTGTCCGGGGAGGAAGGTCTCACCTTGGACTGCATCGCTATCGATGATAGTAGGAGCCATCAAGCCTGACGGCGACGACACAGAGGAACTCCCAATGAAAGCACCAATGTCGGTGTCAAAACCGGCGGATCTCGGGTAGGGGGTCCCGAACTGTGCGTCTAGGCCGGATGGTAACAGGAGGCAGGGGACATGAAGTTTTACCCAGGTTCGGGCCCTCTCGATGGAGGTAAAACCCTATGTCCCGCTTGATTAATATTGATGATATGGGTAGTACAAGAGTAGATCTACCACGAGATCGGAGAGGCTAAACCCTAGAAGCTAGCCTATGGTATGATTGTTGTTGTGTATGTTGTCCTATAGACTAAAACCCTCCAGTTTATATAGACACCGGAGAGGGTTAGGGTTACACAAAGTCGGTTACAATCGTAGGAGATCTACATATCCGTATCGCCAAGCTTGCCTTCCACGCCAAGGAAAGTCCCTTTCGGACACGGGACGGAGTCTTCAATCTTGTATCTTCATAGTCTAGGAGTCCGGCTGAAGGTATAGTCCGGCCATCCGAACACCCGCTAATCTAGGACTCCCTCACCTCCCTTGTCCATACTTCCTCTTACGGCTCTCAATCTGCTGCTGCTTCCCATCAATCATAAGAGCCTTATCTACCAACTCCTGGTAGTTGTTGAATGTTGCCACCATCAACTGCACACTCATCTCATTAGTCAGCCCTTCCATAAACTTCTCCTGCTTTGCGGCATCTGTGGCCACATCATCAGAGGCATAGCGAGATAACTTGCTAAACTCATCCGCGTACTGAGCCACAGTACGGTCCCCCTGGCGTGAGTTGCGAAACTCACACTTCTTCATACTCATTGCTCCAGTTGAGACATGAGCTGTACGGAAGGCTTGCTGAAACTGGTCCCATGTCACCGTGGCTATAGGGTAGGTGACAGTGTAATTCTCCCACCATGAGGCTGCTGGTCCATCCAACTGATGTGCGGCAAAACGCACCTTCTCAGCATCAGTACATCCTGCAGTGTTTAACTCCCTTCCAATCCTGCGGAGCCAATCATCTGCTACTATAGGCTCGGTGCTACTAGAAAACACCGGCGGCTGCAACCTCAGAAAACAGGCTAAGTTGTCAACTGGTGGTGGTGGTGGCGGTGGATTGTTGCTGTTGTTGCCTTGGTTCTGAACTAACAACTGCATCAGGGTATTCTGTTGCTGGATCAACTGAGTGAGCTCCGGTGGGAAAGCAAATCCGGGGTCACGTCCCGGAGGCATCTGATGGGTTTAGAGGGGAGAGATTAGAATAGAATGAGGTCTAATGAGAAAGCACTACCCATATGCACATGAGACAAACACAATCATTTCACTCAATCAATCAAGCAAGGCATACAATCGGTCTAGAACTATCACAATAGTTCTCGGACTACTCTATTTACATGGTGGAATACTACTACTGATGTGGTGGTCTACTGAAAATATTCCTCGGTTGAAGACTCCATGATATCCGCTCCAGCTTCGTCTTCAAAGTCATCATCACTAAGGTTGGAGTCGGTGTCGTCGATGATGATGTAGTCCTCCAGACGAATCTCCTTGGGTTCTTCATCTTCTTCTACTGGTGTGGGGTCTCCCATGAATATTCCGATCTTCTTAATCAGGTCGTCATTCTTCTCCACTAGTACGACGATTTCCTCCTCATAATCTTCATGTGTAGCCTTGAGTTCTTCCTCCAGTTCCGTGATCCTAGTCATTGCCTTCTTCAGATCTATCATGCCTGCGCACATCTGATTCTCCTGGCGTCGAATGTGCTGGTTTAGTTCCTGGATGAAAACTGCAATTGATCTATCCTTACTGGTGCTGATCATCTCCCATTGCTCATCTCGGTGCCCACAAATCTGATAGATAGTATCCTTAAGTTCCTTTTGGTAAACTTCTCCAATGCGTCCCATGGTGATGTGAGCTGCCATACTCTTGCCTAGACTCCAGGTTGGTGCATCGAAGGAAAACTCTATGGGTTTAGTTTTTTTTTGACCGGGAAACAGTAGGAAAGGCTCCTACTGTGTAAATGTATTAAGGATCAAATAACACTGTACAGGGGTGATAATTACATGGGGGGGGGCTTGGCCACTTTGTGTCCAAGTCAAGCTAAGGGAGACAATTCAGCAGGGCTTAGTGTAGAGAGTTTACAAAGTTCAGTACAAGAGGCCTACGGTCCTCTTTGACCCGATATTGAAGGAGTTCAAACTCCTTTTTGAATCTATCAAGCCAGGACCGAAAAGAAGGATTTATTGCTCTGAAGTGCTTGTTGTTCCTCTCCTTCCATATGCTCCACGCCGCCACAATAAATTTTTCAAACAACATAGGCGTGGGGTGGTTGGTTTTTTGGTCCTCGATAGCTTGTAATCGGCCAGGGAAGGGCTCCCAATTAATATGCAAAGCATGCCAGCACTGCCTACTGAATGGGCATGTGAAGATCATGTGCTCAACTGTTTCTTCAATGCTTAGTCCACAAAGGAGGCAGTTGTGATCGTCACCAATGTTGTAGTGTCGTCGTTTGAGCATGTTCCTCTATGGGTTTAGTGACTGGCGTGAAGGTTCTTCCTGGAACTTGAACTTGAATCATCCATCGCTCCTCTTCTGGTAAAGTGGCGTTGTAAGTCCCGGTGAAGCTTGGTATTTCTATGTTCAGGTACCTAGTGACTTCCTTCAAGTGTCGTCCAAAAGGTGCTTCTTCATCCGGTTGTGCAAACTTGTTCCTTGCATTCACCATCCTAAATAGTGGAAAATGGAGAGGAGTCATAAATGAGAAGAGAATAGTGATCTATGGCTTTAGCTTAGTGGTCGTGTTCTACACTCAGCATGTGCTCTGATACCATCTTGTAGCGACCCGACCTCAAACGGTCAAGTCTCTGTGCTTCAGTGTCATCCCTGGATTGGTAACATGTTTCATTGCTAGTTTGAAATGGTTCAAAGTGTTACATCCTAACTTCATTGAAAACTTCATCAAGTACTTCCCAACCCACATGTTAATGACATCCTAACCATGCAATGTTTGAGGATTGGAACTAATGCATAAAAACTGGGTGATAAAGGGGTATGATCAAAGTGTTACTTTCCTTGCTGACGATCCGCGAAACCTAGGGACTCCAAATAACACGCTTCGCACTCCGGGAATTCTATCACAAACAAACAATAGCATACATAAGTAATCAAGCAAAGAAGCACGGGTAAAACTCAAATAAAAAGATCTAACCAGAAAGTTCAACTTAAGAACTCCGGTTTGCAAAAAGAATCATATCGAACGGAGCAACAAAACTCAAACGGCAAAGAAAGCAAGACCCGTTTACTAATCTGGACCTAGGTCAAATTTTACAGTTGCAAAAGCTTGTTTAAGTTGGTTAAACGGAAAGAGGGTCTCGAGACAAAGATCTAGGTGCTTGAATCGCCTGATTCCGATAAACAAGCGAAAAGATAAACTAGAATGAAAATCGGATCAGAAATCACGATCAAAAATAACCGCGGAAAAATTCGATTAAAGAAAACTGACAAACAGGCTAACGAATGAGCATTCGTTATCTGTAACTAACGGGCGAAAACCGTTCATTAAAACGAACGTATGGACGAACGTCCGCTAAAAAGAAAACCGGGAAAAACCGATGAACCAAAAAAAACGAACTAGGGTTTTCTTAAAAAAACCTGATCGGTTTTCTTTAAAAAAACCGGCGGCTACCTCGTCGGTTCGGCGAGACGTGGCAGCGACGGCGCGACAGTGGGCGGCGGGCGCGGCAGCGGGCGGCGGCGGCTGCTGCGGGCGGGGCGAGGCGGCGGTGGCGGGTGGTGGCGATGGGGGGAGGGCTAGTATTTAAGGGGAGGGGGGTGCCTTTGGGAGGGGGCAAAGGGCCGGCGGGGAGGAGTGCTAGCCGAACTCCGGTCCGGGTCGGGGCGGCGCGGCGCGGCCAGTCTCCTCGAAGGAGACGGCGCGCGGGAGGGGACCGGCCGGCGGCTGGGACTTTCAATTTTTTCTAAAATGCAATTCTGAAAACGTGCAATTTTTCTAATGCAAACAAAATTGCAATAAAATCCAAATAAAAAGAAATATTTGATTTTAATATTTTTCCTCCAATATTTCAATTATTTTGGAGAAGTCATATTACCCCCTCTCATATATTTTAATTTGAAATATTTTAGGAGAGAAAAATAATTAAAACCAAAAATCCTCATTTCAAAATTTGATAAAATCAAATTTGAAAACTGGGGAAATCCCCAACTCTCTCCGAGGGTCCTTGAGTTGCTTAGGATTTCGAGGATCGCGAGACGAAATGAAATAAAATATGATATGCAAGAATGATCTATGTATAACATTCCAAATTGAAAATTTGGGATGTTACATTATATAAGCTGTTGTTCTAAGAATGATCATGATGCCCTCATGTCCGTATTTTATTTTTATCGACACCTCTATCTCTAAACATGTGGACATATTTTTGATTTCGGCTTTCGCTTGAGGACAAGCGAGGTCTAAACTTGGGGGAGTTGATACGTCCATTTTGCATCATGCTTTTATATCGATATTTATTGCATTATGGGCTATTATTACACATTATGTCACAATACTTATGCCTATTCTCTCTTATTTTACAAGGTTTACATAAAAAGGGAGAATGCCGGCAGCTGGGATTCTGGGCTGGAAAAGGAGAAAATATTAGAGACCTATTTTGCACAGCTCCAAAAGTCCTCAAACTTCACGGAAGTTATTTTCAGAATATATAAAAAATACTGAGCGCAAGAAGTACCAGAGGGGGCCACCCACCAGCCACGAGGGTGGGGGTGCGCCCTATCCCCTGGGCGCGCCCCTGCCTCGTGGGCCCCCTGGTGGCCCTCCGATGCCCATCTTCTGCTATATGGAGTCTTTCGTTGAGGAAAAAAAATCATAAGCAAACTTTCGGGACGAGACTCCGCCGCCATGAGGCGGAACTTTGGCGGAACCAATCTAGGGCTCTGGTGGAGCTGTTCTGCTGGGGAAACTTCCCTCCGGGAGGGGGAAATCATCGCCATCGTCATCACCAACGCTCCTCTCATCGGGAGGGGGCAATCTCCATCAACATCTTCACCAACACCATCTCCTCTCAAACCCTAGTTCATCTCTTGTATCCAATTCTTATCTCTAAGTCTGGGATTGGTACCTGTAGGTTGCTAGTAGTGTTGATTACTCCTTGTAGTTGATGCTAGTTGGTTTATTTGGTGGAAAATCATATGTTCAGATCCAATATGCATATTAATACCCCTCTGATTATGAACATGAATATGCTTTGTGAGTAGTTACGTTTGTTCCTGAGGACATGGGAGAAGTCTTGCTATTAGTAGTCATGTGAATTTGGTATTCGTTTGATATTTTGATGATATGTATGTTGTCTCTCCTCTAGTTGTGTTATGTGAACGTCGACTACATGACACTTCACCATTATTTGAGCCTAGAGGAAGGCATTGGGAAGTAATAAGTAGATGATGGGTTGCTAGAGTGACAGAAGCTTAAACCCTAGTTTATGCGTTTCTTCGTAAGGGGCTGATTTGGATCCATATGTTTCATGCTATGGTTAGGTTTACCTTAATACTTCTGTTGTAGTTGCGGATGCTTGCAATAGAGGTTAATCATAAGTGGGATGCTTGTCCAAGTAAGGACAGCACCCAAGCACCGGTCCACCCACATATCAGATTATCAAAGTACCGAACGCGAATCATATGAACGTGATGAAAACTAGCTTGACGATAATTCCCATGTGTCCTCGGGAGCGCTTTTCTCTATATAAGAGTTTGTCCAGGCTTGTCCCTTGCTACAAAAAGGATTGGGCCACCTTGCTGCACTTTATTTACTTTTATTACTTTTTGCTCGTTACAAATTATCTTATCACAAAACTATCTATTACCTATAATTTCAGTGCTTGCAGAGAATACGTTGCTAAAAACTGCTTATCATTTCCTTCTGCTCCTCGTTGGGTTCGACACTCTTACTTATTGAAAGGACTATGATAGATCCCCTATACTTGTGGGTCATCACCTGCACAAACAATCAAGAACCTTGCAACCACCGCGATAAAGGGGTTGTCAATCCCTTGACGGCCACTTGCAAAAGTGAGATCTGATAAAGATAATAAGATAAATATTTTTGGTATTTTTGTGGTATAGATTGGAAAATAAAGATTACAAAATAAATAGTAAACTAGAATTGTAGATTGGAAACTTATATGATGTAAAGTAGACCCGGGGGCCATAGGTTTCATTAGTGGCTTGTCTCAAGATAGCATGTATTACGGTGGGTGAAGAAATTACTGTTGAGCAACTGATAGAAAAGTGCATAGTTATGATGATATCTAAGGCAATGATCATGAATATAGGCATCACGTCCGTGACAAGTAGACCGAAACGATTCTGCATCTACTACTATTACTCCACACATCGACCGCTATCCAGCATGCATCTAGAGTATTAAGTTCATAAGAACAGAGTAACGCATTAGGCAAGATGACATGATGTAGAGGGATAAACTCAAGCAATATGATATAAACCCCATCTTTTTATCCTCGATGGCAACAATACAATACGTGTCGTTTCCCTTTCTGTCACTGGGATCGAGCACCGCAAGATTGAACCCAAAGCTAAGCACTTCTCCATTGCAAGAAAGATCAATCTAGTAGGCCAAACTAAACCGATAATTCGAAGAGACTTGCAAAGATATCAAATCATGCATATAAGAATTTAGAGAAGAATCAAATAATATTCATGATAATCAAGTTCATAAACCCACAATTCATCGGATCTCGGCAAACACACCGCAAAAGAGTTACATCGAATAGATCTCTAAGAAGATCAAGGAGAACTTTGTATTGAGATCCAAAGAGAGAGAAGAAGCCATCTAGCTAATAACTATGGACCCGAAGGTCTGTGGTAAACTACTCACACATCATCGGAGAGGCTATGGTGTGGATGTAGAAGCCCTCCATGATCGAATCCCCCTCCGGCGAAGCATTGGAAAAGGCCCCAAGATGGGATCTCACGGGTACAGAAGGTTGCGGTGGTGGAAAAGGTGTTTCGTGGCTCTCCCCAATGGTTTCAGGGTATAAGAGTATATATAGGCGAAAGAAGTAGGTCGGTGGAGCTGCTAGGGGCCCACGAGGGTGGGGGGCGCACCCTCCTGCCTCATGGCTTCCTTGCTGCTTCCTTGATGTCCACTCCAAGTCTCCTGGATTGCATTTGTTCCAAAAAATATCCTCGCGAAGGTTTCGTTCCGTTTGGATTCCGTTTGATATTCCTTTTCTGCGGAACACTAAAATAGGCAAAAAAACAACAATTTGCACTGGGCCTTCGGTTAATAGATTAGTCCCAAAAATAATATAAAAGTGCATAGTAAAGCCCATTAAACATCCAAAACAGATAATATAATAGCATGGAACAATCAAAAAAATTATTGATACGTTGGAGACGTATCAAGCATCCCCAAGCTTAATTCCTGCTCGTCCTCGAGTAGGTAAATGATAAAAACAGAATTTTTGATGTGGAATGCTACCTAACATAATTTTCAATGTAATTTTCTTTATTGTGGCATGAATGTTCAGATCCGAAAGTTTCAAGACAAAAGTTTCATATTGACATAAAAATAATAATACTTCAAGCATACTAACTAAGCAATTATGTCTTCTCAAAATAACATGGCCAAAGAAAGCTGATCCCTACAAAATCATATAGTTTTGCTATGCTTCATTTTTGTCACATAAAAATGCTCTCATCATGCACAACCCCGATGACAAGCCAAGCAATTGTTTCATACTTTAGTAATCTCAAACTTTTTTCAACTTTCACGCAATACATGAGCGTGAGCCATGGACATAGCACTATGGGTGGAATGGAATATAATGATGGGGGTTGTGTGGAGAAGATAAAAAAGGGAAAGTCTCACATTGATGCAGCTAATCAATGGGCTATGGAGATGCCCATCAATTGATGTCAATGCGAGGAGTAGGGATTGCCATGCAACGGATGCACTAGAGCTATAAATGTATGAAAGCTCAACAAAAGAAACTAAGTGGGTGTGCATCCAACTTGCTTGCTCACGAAGACCTAGGGCATTTGAGGAAGCCCATTGTTGGAATATACAAGCCAAGTTCTATAATGAAAAATTCCCACTAGTATATGAAAGTCACAATATAACAGACTCTCTATCATGAAGGTCATGATGCTACTTTGAAGCACAAGTGTGGAAAAGGATAGTAGCATTGTCCCTTTTATTTTATTCTTCTTTTTGGCCTTTTTTTCATTTGGTCTTCCCCCTTTTTTATTTTTTGGGACAATGCTCTATTAATGATGATCATCACACTTCTATTTATTTACAACTCGATACTAGAACAAAGTATGACTCTATATGAATGCCTTCGGTGGTGTAACGGGATGGGCAATGAATCAAGAGTAACATGTATGAAATTATGCATGGTGGCTTTGCCACAAATACGATGTCAACTACATGGTCATGCAAGGCAATATGACAATGATGAAGCGTGTCATAATAAACGTAACGGTGGAAAGTTGTATGGAAATATATCTCGGAATGGCTATGGAAATGCCATAATAGGTAGGTATGGTGGCTGTTTTGAGGAAGATATAAGGAGGTTTATGTGTGATAGAGCGTATCATATCACGGGGGTTGGATGCACTGACAAAGTTTGCACCAACTCTCAAGGTGAGAAAGGGCAATGCACCGTACCGAAGGGGCTAGCAATGATGGGAAGGTGAGAGTGCGTATAATCCATGGACTCAACATTAGTCATAAAGAACTCACATAATTATTGCAAAAATCTACAAGTCATCAAAAACCAAGCATTACGCGCATGCTCCTAGGGGGATATATTGGTAGGAAAAGACCATCGCTCGTCCCCGACCGCCACTCATAAGGAGGACAATCAAAGAAACACCTCATGCTTCAAATTTGTCACAAAACGTTTACCATACGTGCATGCTATGGGACTTGCAAACTACAACACAAGTATTTCTCAAATTCACAACTACTCAACTAGAATGACTCTAATATTACCATCTTCATATCTCAAAACAATCATCAAGTATCAAACTTCTCATAGTATTCAATGCACTCTATATGAAAGTTTTTATTATACCCATCTTGGATGCCTATCATATTAAGACTAATTTTATAGCCAAAGAAAATTACCATGCTGTTCTATAGGACTCTCAAAATAATATAAGTTAAGCATGAGAGATCAATAATTTCTATAAAATAAAACCACCACCGTGCTCTAAAAGATATAAGTGAAGCACTAGAGCAAAATTATCTAGCTCAAAAGATATAAGTGAAGTGCAAAGAGCATTCTAATAAATTCCGATTCATGTGTGTCTCTCCAAAAGGTGTGTACAGCAAGTATGATTGTGGAAAACTAAAAGGCAAAGACTCAAATCATACAAGACCTTCAAGCAAAACACATATCATGTGGTGAATAAAAATATAGCCTCAAGTAAAGTTACCGATGGACGAAGACGAAAGAGGGGATGCCTTCCGGGGCATCCCCAAGCTTAGGATTTTGGTTGTCCTTGAATTTACCTTGGGGTGCCTTGGGCATACCCAAGCTTAGGCTCTTGCCACTCCTTGTTCCATAATCCATCAAATCTTTACCCAAAAACTTGAAAACTTCACAACACAAAACTCAACAGAAAATCTCATGAGCTCCGTTAGTATAAGAAAACAAACCACCACCTTAAGGTACTGTAATGAACTCATTATTTATTTATATTTGTGTTAAAACTACTGTATTCCAACTTATCTATGGTTCATACCCCCCGATACTAGCCATAGATTTATCAAAATAAGCAAACAACACACGAAAAACAGAATCTGTCAAAAACAGAACAGTCTATAGCAATCTGTAGGTTTCGAACACTTTTGTAACTCCAAAAATCCTGAGAAATTAGGAAGTCCTAAGTAATTTGTATATTGATCTACTGCAGTTGGAATTGGTATTTTATCACTCTCTGATAAAAAGTGAAATTATCCTCGTAAGCGCATACTTTCTGTTTTTTCAGCAAGATCAAACAACAATCATTCAAGAAGATCGTAAAGGCTTTACTTGGGACAAACACTAATTAAAACACAAAAAACACAATCATAACAGTATCATGATGAATTATTTATTGCTAAACAGGAACAAAAAACAACAAACAAAAATAAAATTGGGTTGCCTCCCAACAAGCGCTATCGTTTAACGCCCGTAGCTAGGCATGAAAACAAGAATAGATCTAGGTATCATCATCTTTGGTATGCAATCCATAAGTGGCTCTCATAATAGATTCATAAGGTAATTTAATTTTCTTCCTAGGAAAGTGTTCCATGCCTTTCCTTAATGTAAATTGGAATCTAATATTTCCCTCTTTCATATCAATAATTGCACCAATCGTTCTAAGGAAAGGTCTACCAAGAATAATAGGACAAGTAGGATTGCAATATATATCAAGAAAAATTAAATCTACGGGCACATAATTCCTATTTTCAACAATAAGAACATCATTAATCCTTCCCATAGGTTTCTTAATGGTGGAATCCGCAAGATGAAAATTTAAAGAACAATCATCAAATTCACGGAAACCTAGCACATCACACAAAGTTTTGGGAATCGTGGAAACACTAGCACCCAAATCACATAAAGCATAGCATTCATGATTTTTTATATTAATTTTAATAGTAGGTTCCCACTCATCATAAAGTTTTCTAGGGATAGAAACTTCCAATTCAAGCTTTTCTTCATAGGATTGCATTAAAGCATCAACGATATGTTTTGTAAAAGCTTTATTTTGAATATAAGCATGAGGAGAATTTAACACGGATTGCAACAAGGAAATACAATCTATCAAAGAACAATTATCATAATTAAATTCCTTGAAATACAAAATAGTGGGTTCATTGCTATGTAAAGTTTTGACCTCTTCAATCCCACTTTTACCAATTTTTTGCATCAAGATATAAAAACTCCGAATTATTGGGACGCCTTTTAACTAAAGTTGACTCATATATAGTCCCATCTTTATCAAGATTCATATTGGAAAACAAAGTTTTAATAGGGGACACATCAATCACTTTTAGATCTTCATCATTATTATCATGAAAACTAGAAGAACGAGCTTTCACAAAGCAATCTTTTTTAACACGCATCCTAGCGGTTCTTTCTTTGCACTCATCAATGGAAATTCTCATAGCTTTGAGAGACTCATTGATATCATGCTTAGGTGGAATAGATCTAATTTTCAAAGAATCAACATCAAGATAAATTCTATCCACGTTCCTAGCCA
Organism: Triticum urartu; assembly: GCF_003073215.2. Lineage (NCBI taxonomy): Eukaryota > Viridiplantae > Streptophyta > Magnoliopsida > Poales > Poaceae > Triticum > Triticum urartu. The sequence goes on along the minus strand of NC_053025.1, from coordinate 462,118,863 downwards.
ACTCATCAATCTTAGGCAATTTTTCTTCAAGCAAAGCATTGAAATTCTTTTGAGAAATCATAAATTCTTTAACACTAGTCTCAAAATCAGAGGGCATGTTATTAAAATTTCCATAAGAGTTTTTGTAGGAATTACCATAATTATTAGAGGAATTACTAGGGAACGACCTAGAATTAAAATTTCCTCTATACGCGTTATTACCAAAATTGCTCCTACCAACAAAATTCACATCCATAGATTCATTATTATTTTCAATAAAAGTAGAAAAAGGCATATCATTAGGATCAGAAGAAACACTCTTATTATTAAACAATTTCATAAGTTCATCCATCTTTCCACTCAAAACATTAATCTCTTCTATCGCATGAACCTTTTTACTAGTAGATCTTTCAGTGTGCCATTGAGAATAATTAACCATAATATTATCTAGGAGTTTAGTAGCTTCTCCTAAAGTGATTTCCATAAAAGTGCCTCCCGCGGCCGAATCTAAAAGATTTCTAGAAGCAAAATTCAATCCAGCATAAACAATTTGTATAATCATCCATAAATTCAAACCATGTGTAGGGCAATTATGTATCATTAATGCCATCCTCTCCCAAGCTTGTGCAACATGCTCATGCTCAAGTTGCTTAAAATTCATAATATCGTTTCTAAGAGAGATGATCTTAGCGGGAGGAAAATACTTAGAGATAAAAGCATCTTTGCACTTATTCCATGAATCAATAATATTTTTATGCAAAGAAGAGAACCAAGTTTTAGCATGATCTCTAAGAGAAAACGAAAATAGCTTCAATTTAACAATATCATTATCCACATCTTTCTTCTTTTTCATATCACACAAATCATCGACGTTGTTCAGATGGGTAGCGACATCTTCACTGGGAAGGCCAGAAAACTGATCTTTCATAACAAGATTCAACAAAGCGGTATTGATTTCACAAGATTCAGCATCGGTAGTAGGAGCAATCGGAGTGCTAATAAAATCATTATTGTTGGTATTGGAAAAGTCACACAATTTAGTATTATCTTGAGCCATCGTGACAAACAATCAATCCAACACACAAGCAAACAAGAAGCAAGCGAAAAGAGGCGAACGGAAAAAGGGCGAATACAACGACAAAGGTGAAGTGGGGGAGAGGAAAACGAGAGGCAAATGGCAAATAATGTAATGTGGATAAGAGTTTGTGATGGGTACTTCGTGTGTCTTGACTTGGTGTAGATCTCCCCGGCAACGGTGCCATAAATCCTTCTTGCTACCTCTTGAGCATGCGTTGGTTTTCCCTTGAAGAGGAAAGGGTGATGTAGCAAAGTAGCATAAGTATTTCCTTAGTTTTTGAGAACCAAGGTATCAATCCAGTAGGAGACTACACGTAAATCGCCTAGTACCTGGACAAACAATCAAGAACCTTGCAACCAACACGATAAAGGGGTTGTCAATCCCTTCACGACCACTTGCAAAAGTGAGATATGATAAAGATAATAAGATAAATATTTTTGGTATTTTTGTGGTATAGATTGGAAAATAAAGATTGCAAAATAAATAGTAAACTAGAATTGTAGATTGGAAACTTATATGATGTAAAGTAGACCCGGGGGCCATAGGTTTCACTAGTGGCTTCTCTCAAGATAGCATGTATTACGGTGGGTGAACAAATTACTGCTGAGCAATTGATAGAAAGGCGCATAGTTATGATGATATCTAAGGAAATGATCATGAATATAGGCATCATGTCCGTGACAAGTAGACCAAAACGATTCTACATCTACTACTATTACTCCACACATCGACCGCTATCCAGCATGCCCCTAGAGTATTAAGTTCATAAGAACAGAGTAATGCATTAGGCAAGATGACATGATGTAGAGGGATAAACTCAAGCAATATGATATAAACCCCATCTTTTTATCGTTGATGGCAACAATACAATACGTGTCGTTTCCCTTTCTATCACTGGGATCGAGCACCGCAAGATTGAACCCAAAGCTAAGCACTTCTCCCATTGCAAGAAAGATCAATCTAGTAGGCCAAACTAAACCGATAATTCGAAGAGACTTGCAAAGATATCAAATCATGCATATAAGAATTCAGAGAAGAATCAAATAATATTCATAGATAATCAAGTTCATAAACCCACAATTCGTCGGATCTCGGCAAACACATCGCAAAAGAGTTACATCAAATAGATCTCCAAGAAGATCAAGGAGAACTTTGTATTGAGATCCAAAGAGAGAGAAGAAGCCATCTAGCTAATAACTATGGAGTCGAAGGTCTTGGTAAACTACTCACACATCATCGGAGAGGCCATGGTGTTGATGTAGAAGCCCTCCATGATCGAATCCCCCTCCGGTGGAGTGCCGGAAAAGGCCCCAAGATGGGATCTCACGGGTACAGAAGGTTGCGGTGGTGGAAAAGGTCTTTTGTAGCTCTCCCCGATGGATTTAGGGTATAAGAGTATATATAGGCGAAAGAAGTAGGTCGGTGGAGCTGCGAGGGGCCCACGAGGGTGGGGGCGCGCCTGGCGCCCCTCGGCACGCCCTCCTGCCTCGTGGCTTCCTTGCTGCTTCCTTAACGTCCATTCCAAGTCTCTTGGATTGCATTTGTTCCAAAAAAAGATCCTCGGGAAGGTTTCGTTCCATTTGGATTACTTTTGATATTCCTTTTCTACGAAACACTGAAATAGGCAAAAAAACAACAATTTGCACTGGGCCTTGGGTTAATATGTTAGTCCCAAAAATAATATAAAATTGCATAGTAAATCCCATTAAACATCCAAAACAGATAATATAATAGCATGGAACAATCAAAAATTATAGATACGTTAGAGACGTATCAGTTCTCCGGAACAATGGAGCGAGCAACAGACTTGTTGGAAATAATACATACTAATGTATGCGGTCCGATGAGTGTTGAGGCTCGCGGCGGGTATCGTTATTTTCTAACCTTCATAGATGATTTGAGCAGATATGGGTATATCTACTTGATAAAACATAAGTCTGAAACATTTGAAAAGTTCAAAGAATTTCAGAGTGAAGTGGAAAATCATCGTAATAAGAAAATAAAGTTTGTATGATCTAATCGTAGAGGCGAATATTTGAGTTACGAGTTTGGTCTTCATTTGAAACAATGTGAAATAGTTTTGCAACTCACACCACCTGGAACACCACAGCGTAATGGTGTGTCCGAACATTGTAACCGTACTTTATTGGATATGGTGCGATCTATGATGTCTCTTACCGATTTACCACTATTTTTTGGGGGTTATGCATTAGAGACAGCTGCATTCACATTAAATAGGGCACCATCTAAATCCGTTGAGACAACACCGAATGAACTGTGGTTTGGCATGAAACCTAAGTTGTCATTTCTTAAAGTTTGGGGTTGCGATGCTTATATGAAAAAAGTTTCAACCTGATAAGCTCAAACCCAAATTGGAGAAGTGCGTCTTCATAGGATACCCAAAAGAAACAGTTGGGTACACTTTCTATCACAGATCCGAAGGCAAGATCTTTGTTGCTAAGACTGGATCCTTTCTAGAGAAGGAGTTTCTCTCGAAAGAAATGAGTGGGAGGAAAGTAGAACTTGACGAGGTAATTGCACCTTCTCTCGAATTGGAAAGTAGCGCATCAATGAAATCAGTTCCAGTGATGCCTACACCAATTAGTGAGGAAGCTAATGATGATGATCATGAAACTTCAGAACAAGTTACTACCTAACCTCGTAGGTCAACCAGAGTAAGATTCGCACCAGAGTGGTACGGTAATCCTGTTCTGGAGGTCATATTACTTGACCATGACGAACCTACAAACTATGAGGAAGCGATGATGAGCCCAGATTCTGCGAAATGGCTTGAGGCCATGAAATCTGAGATAGAATCCATGTATGAGAGCAAAGTGTGGACTTTGGTGGACTTGCCCGATGATCGGCAAACCATTAAGAATAAATGGATCTTCAAGAGGAATACGGACGCTGATAGTAGCGTTACTATTTACAAAGCTCGAATTGTCGCAAAAAGGTTTTCGACAAGTTCAAGATTTTGACTACGATGAGATTTTCTCACTCATAGCGATGCTTAAGTCTGTCCGAATCATGTTAGCAATTGCCACATTTTATGAAATCTGGCAAATGGATGTCAAAACTGCATTGCTTAATAGATTTCTTAAAGAAGAGTTGTATATGATACAACAAGAAGGTTTTGTCAATCCTAAAGGTGCTAAAAAAGTGTGCAAGCTCCAGCGATCCATCTATGGATTGGTGCAAGCATCTCGGAGTTGGAATATACGCTTTGATGAGTTGATCAAAGCATATAGTTTTATACAGACTTGCGGTGAAGCCTGTATTTACAAGAAAGTGAGTGGGAGCACTACAACCTTTCTGATAAGTATATGTGAATGACATATTGTTGATCGAAAATAATGTAGAATTTTCTGGAAAGCACAAAGGAGTGTTTGAAAAGATTTTTTCAAAGAAAGACCTCGGTGAAGCTGCTTACATATTGAGCATCAAGATCTATAGATCAAGACGCTTGATAAGATTTTTTCAATGAGTATATACCTTGACAAGATTTTGAAGTATTTAAAATGGAACAGTCAAAGAAGGAGTTCTTGCCTGTGTTGCAAGGTGTGAAGTTGAGTAAAGACTCAAAACCCAACCATGACAGAAAATAGAAAGAGAATGAAAATTCATTCCCTATGCCTCAGTCATAGGTTCTATAAAAGTATGCTATGTTGTGTACCAGACCTATTGTGTACCTCACCATGAGTTTGGCAAGAGGGTACAATAGTGATCCAGGAGTGGATGACTGAATAGCGGTCAAAATTATCCTTAGTGAAATAAGGAAATGTTTCTTGGTTATGGAGGTGACAAAGAGTTCGTCGTAAAGAGTTACGTTGATGCAAGCTTTTTACACCGATCTAGATGATTCTAAGTCTCGATCTAGATGCATATTGAAAGTGGGAGCATTTAGCTAGAGTATATCCATGCAGAGTATTGTAGATATAGAAATTTGCAAAATACATACATATCTGAATGTTGCAGACCCGTAGACTAAACTTCTCTCACAAGCAAAATACGATCACTCTTTGGGTGTTAATCACATAGCGATGTGAACTAGATTATTGACTCTAGTAAACCCTTTGGGTATTAGTCACATGACGATGTGAACTAATCACATGGTGATGTGAATTATTGGTGTTAAATCACATGGTGATGTGAACTAGATTATTGACTCTAGTGCAAGTGGGAGACTGAAGGAAATATGCCCTAGAGGCAATAATAAAGTTATTATTTATTTTTCCTTATATCATGATATATTTATTATTCATGCTAGAGTTGTATTAACCGGAAACGTAGTACATGTGTGAATACATAGACAAACAGAGTGTAACTAGTATGCCTCTACATTGACTAGCTCGTTAATCAAAGATGGTTAAGTTTCCTAACCATAGACATGCCTTATCATTTGATGAACGGGGTCACATCATTAGAAAATGATGTGATTGACTTGACCCATCCGTTAGCTTAGCACTATGATCGTTTAGTTTATTGCTATTGTTTTCTCCATAATTTATACATGTTCCTATGACTATGAGATTATGCAACTCCCGAATACCGGAGGAACACTTAGTGTGCTATCAAACGTCACAACGTAACGGGGTGAATATAAAGATGCTCTACAGGTGTCTCCGATGGTGTATGTTGAGTTGGCATAGATCGATATTAGGATTTGTCACTCCGATTGTCGGAGAGGTATCTCTGGGCCCTCTCGGTAATGCACATCACTATAAGCCTTGCAAGCAATGTGACTAATGAGTTAGTTACGGGATGTTGCATTACAGAACGAGTAAAGAGACTTGCCGGTGACGAGATTGAACTAGGTATGATGATACCGACGATCGAACCTCGGGTAAGTAACATACCGATGACAAAGGGAACGACGTATGTTGTTATGCGGTTTGACCGATAAAGATCTTTGTAGAATATGTAGGAGCCAATATGAGCATCCAGGTTCCGCTATTGGTTATTGATCGGAGATGTGTCTCGGTCATGTCTACTGATGACCCACAAGTATAGGGGATCTATCGTAGTCCTTTCGATAAGTAAGAGTGTCGAACCCAACGAGGAGCAGAAGGAAATGATAAGCAGTTTTCAGTAAGGTATTCTCTGCAAGCACTAAAATTATCGGTAACAGGTAGTTTTGTGATAAGGTAATTTGTAACGGGTAACAACTAATAGAAGTAAATAAGGTGCAGCAAGATGGCCCAATCCTTTTTGTAGCAAAGGACATGCCTGGACAAACTCTTATATAAAGGAAAGTGCTCCCGAGGACACATGGGAATTATCGTCAAGCTAGTTTTCATCACATTCATATGATTCGCTTTCGGTACTTTGATAATTTGATATGTGGGTGGACCGGTGCTTGGGTACTGCCCTTCCTTGGACAAGCATCCCACTTATGATTAACCCCACTTGCAAGCATCCGCAACTACAAAAGAAGTATTAAGGTAAACCTAACCATAGCATGAAACATATGGATCCAAATCAGCCCCTTAAGAAAGCAACTCATAAACTAGGGTTTAAGTTTCTATCACTCTAGCAACCCATCATCTACTTATTACTTCCCAATGCCTTCCCCTAGGCCCAAACAATGGTGAAGTGTCATGTAGTCGACGTTCACATAACACCACTAGAGGAGAGACAACATACATCTCATCAAAATATTGAACGAATACCAAATTCACATGACTACTTATAGCAAGACTTCTCCCATGTCCTCAGGAACAAACGTAACTACTCACAAATCATATTCATGTTCATAATGAGAGGGGTATTAATATGCATAAAGAATCTGAACATATGATCTTCCACCGAATAAACCAACTAGCATCAACTACAAGGAGTAATCAACACTACTAGTAACCCACAGGTACCAATCTAAGGTTTTGAGACAAAGATTGGATAGTAGAGATGAACTAGGGTTTGAGATGAGATGGTGCTGGTGAACATGTTGATGGAGATTGACCCCCTCCCGATGAGAGGATCGATGGTGATGACGACGGTGGTGACTTCCCCCTCCCGGAGGGATGTTTCCCCAGCAGAACAGCTTCGCCGGAGCCCTAGATTGGTTCCGCCAAGGTTCCACCTCGTGGCGGCGGAGTTTCGTCCTGTGATCTTGCTTATGATTTTTTCTCGGATGAAAGACTTCATATAGCAGAAGATGGGCACCAGAGGCCTGCCACGGGGCCCACGAGACAGGTGGGCGCGCCTCCTCTGGTTAATTCTTTTGCCAGTATTTTTATATATTCCAAAACATGCTCCCGTGAAGTTTCAGGACTTTTGGAGTTGTGCAGAATAGGTCTCTAATATTTGCTCCTTTTCCAGCCCAGGATTCCAGCTGCCGGCATTCTCCCCCTTATGTAAACCTTGTAAAATAAGAGAGAATAGGCATAAGTATTGTGACATTATGTGTAATAACAGCCCATAATGCAATAAATATTGATATAAAATCATGATGCAAAATGGGCGTATCAACTCCCCAAGCTTAGACCTCACTTGTCCTCAAGCGGAAGCCGATATCGAAAAATATGTCCACATGTCTAGAGATAGAGGTGTCGATAAAATAAAATACAAACATGAGGGCATCATGATCATTCTTATAACAGAAACACACACATATATATATATATTGTCATATGATTTTTTATGCTAAAGTAACAATTCATTCACAATTTCAAGTATGAATCAAAAACTTCATTGAAAACTAACAAACTATAATCTCAGTCATTGAAGCAATTGCAATTTATCATAACATCGGAAAGAGTTAATATAAGAGCTTTTCAGCAAGTCCACATACTCAACTATCATTTAGTCTTTCACAATTGCTAACACTCACGCAATATTTATGGGTATGAAGTTTTAATCAGACACAGAGAAAGATAGGGGCTTATAGTTTTGCCTCCCAACCTTTTACCTCAAGGTTAATGTCAACAATAATAGTTCATGAAAACTCGCATCCAATTAGCTATATATATCAAGATCTTTCCAACATACAGTGCTTGCCAAAGGATAAAATGTAAAAAGGAAAGGTGAAAATCACCATGACTCTTGTATAAAGTATAAGACAAGGATAAAAGATAGGCCCTTCGCAGAGGAAAGCAGAGGTTGTCATGTGCTTTTATGGTTGGATGCATGAAATCTTAATGCAAAAGAACATCACTTTATATTGCCATTTGTGATATGGACCTTTATTATGCAGTTCGTCGCTTTTATTTCTTCCACATCACAAGATCGTATAAAGCTTATTTTCTCTATACTAATAAATCAAACATATCTAGAGAGCAATTTTTATTGCTTGCATTAATGACAACTTACTTGAAGGATCTTACTCAATCCATAGGTAGATATGGTGGACTCTCACGGCAAAACTGGGTTTAAGGATATTTGGAAGCACAAGTAGTATCTCTACTTGGTGCAAAGAATGTGGCTAGCATGAGAGGGAAAGGCAAGCTCAATATGTTGGATGATCCATGACAATATAATTTATTTCATATGTAAGAAAACATAACCCATTACGTTGTCTTCCTTGTCCAACATCAACTTTTTAGCATGTCATATTTTAATGAGTGCTCACAATCATAAAAGATGTCCAAGATAGTATATTTATATGTGAAAACCTCTATGTCTTTATTACTTCCTATTAATTGCAACGATGACCAATACTATGCTTGTCAACTCTCAACAACTTTTATTCATCATACTCTTTATATGTGAAGTCATTACTCTCCATAAGATCCATATGATCTCTTTATTTATTTTTATTCTTTCTCTTCTCTTTAATTTTTATTCCCTCCAGATCATGGCAAGATAATTAGGCCCTTGACTCATAACTAATCTTTATTATATATAGCTCACGGACTTGATTACATAGAAGGATCATAAGGCAAAATTCAAAACTAGATCATACTAATACTTTATTCTACTAGATCAAGATATAACCAAAAGGATCGAACTAAGAAAATCGGTAAAGATAGGAGTGTGATGGTGATACGATACCGGGGCACTCCCCCAAGCTTGGCAGTTGCCAAGGGGAGTGCCCATACCCATGTGTTTATGTCTCTTTCTTCGGGGGTGGTGATGTGATATTCTTGGCAATGATGCCCCTCAGGATACGATTCTCTTCCTCGAGCTTATTGACTTGCTGCTTGAGGTCCATTATTTCCTCACGGAGCTTGCCCATGACGGCTAAAGCTCATTTCACCCAAGGATGTTGCATAGCTGCAGGAGAACAAGTAACACTCTTTTTCATATTTTCATAAGAAAGAAATCTAATGTTGGAAGGGATGACCGAGTTTGGAATAGCTGAGCTCTATAGTTCCCCCATCGTGAATCCGGCTCGGAAACAAGAAGTAACTTCTTGATACTACTCCATGGCATCTATCATTTCAAGTCAGCCTCCATCTCTTCCTCAGTTGATGGCCCAAAGTGGTTAGCATCGCTGTTTGCTCTTGGCCCCGGTATCGGATGAGACACCCGACTCTCCCCAGCTGACTCTTGAGAAGACATCTTGCTCTAGATCTGCTGCAAAAATAGCTCGAAACAAAAACAGAGGATATTTGCGTGGTACGGTGGTCCAAACCTTCGGGAGATTATATAATAAATTTTACCGACCAAAAGAAGTATCGCACAAGAAAACGAAGTCCGGAGAGCACACGAGGTGCCCACGAGGCAGGGGGCGCGCCCAGGGGGGTAGGGCGCGCCCTCTGACACATCTCCATCGTATCTACTTTTACAAACACTTTTGCCCTTGTTTTGGACTCTAACTTGCATGATTTGAATGGAACTAACCCGGACTAACGCTGTTTTGAGCAGAATTGCCATGGTGTAATTTTTGTGTAGAAATAAAAGTTCTCGAAATGACCTGAAAATCAACGGAGAATTATTTTGGAATATATAAAAAATACTGGAAGAAGAATCCATGTCAAGGGGGCCTCCACGTGTCCACGAGGGTGGGGGCACGCCCTACCCCCCTGGGCGTGCCCCCCTGCCTCGTGGGCCCCCTAACGCTCCACCAGCCTCAGCCTTGACTCCATATATTCACTTTCGGGGAGAAAAAATAGGGAGAAGGATTCATTGCGTTTTATGATACGGAGCCGCCGCCAAGCCCTAAACTCTCCCGGGAGGGTTGATCTGGAGTCCGTTCGGGGCTCCGGAGAGGGGAATCCGTCGCCATCGTCATCATCAACCTTCATCCATCACCAATTTCATGATGCTCACCACCGTGCGTGAGTAATTCCATCATGGGCTTGCTGGACGGTGATGGATTGGATGAGATTTATCATGTAATTGAGTTAGTTTTGTTAGGGTTTGATCCCTAGTATCCACTATGTTCTGAGATTGATGTTGCTATGACTTTGCTATGCTTAATGCTTGTCACTAGGGCCTGAGTGCCATGATTTCAGATCTGAACCTATTATGTTTTCATCAATATATGAGAGTTCTTGATCCTATCTTGCAAGTCTATAGTGACCTAGTATGTGTTATGATCCGGCAACCCCGAAGTGACAATAATCGGGACCACTCCCAGTGATGATCGTAGTTTGAGGAGTTCATGTATTCACTATGTATTAATGCTTTGGTCTGGTACTCTATTAAAAGGAGGCCTTAATATCCCTTAGTTTCCAATAGGACCCCGCTGCCATGGGAGGGTAGGACAAAAGATGTCATGCAAGTTCTTTTCCATAAGCACGTATGACTATATTCGGAATACATGCCTACATTACATTGATGAACTGGAGCTAGTTCTGTGTCACCCTAGGTTATGACTGTTACATGATCGATCGCATCCGGCATAATTCTCCATCACCGATCCATTGCCTACGAGCTTTCCATATATTGTTCTTTGCTTATTTACTTTTCCGTTGTTACTGTTACAATCACTACAAAACCCAAAAATATTACTTTTGCTACCGTTACCACTACTATCATATTACTTTGCTACCAAATACTTTGCTGCAGATATTAAGTTTCCAGGTGTGGTTGAATTGACAACTCAGCTGCTAATACTTGAGAATATTCTTTGGCTCCCCTTGTGTCGAATCAATAAATTTGGGTTGAATACTCTACCCTCGAAAACTGTTGCGATCCCCTATTCTTGTGGGTTATCAAGACTATTTTCTGGCGCCGTTGCCGGGCAGCATAACTGTAACATCCCAAAATTCTAAATTTTGGAATGTTATATTAAATAAATAGATTTGATTGATTGTTTGATTGCTTGAGTGAAAATTGAGTGAAATTCGAAACTTTTTGGAAGTTAAATGAGAGGGAATAAAAGGACTTTCCCAAAATTTCATTTTTGCTTTTATGATCTCCTTGAATTCAAATTCTTTTCATCACAAAACCCTGGAGAGAAGATAACATGACTTCTTCCATTTTAAATAAATGAAAAGGGTTTTGAAAAGATTTGAATTTTATTTGGAAAATATTTCCAATTCAGAAACTTTAAGCAACTCAATGATTTTCATGAGAGAAGATAAAATGACTTCTTCAAAACATATGAAATATGAGTTGGAAGTTTGAATGAATCAAATTTAAAGTTCCTTTGAAATTATTATTTTTCAATTTGGAGTTATTTGGGTTTTATTCAAATTATTTTTCTCGAAAAAATATATATACAGAAATTATGGTAAAATGATTCCCTGCAACAGAAAATTGGAGAGAAAGGAATTTGAAATCATTTTGGTATTTTTAAAATGATTTTATTGGATTTTTATTAGATTAGTAGCACTGTTTGCTTTATTTGAATTTTTGTGGATTTTATTTGGAGCTAGAATAATGTTCAAGTCATAGAAAATCTTTTTCTGAAAATTTTGATATATTATATGCCTATATAATATTTTTATTTATTTTGTTTTATTATTTGTTTTCTCCAGAAAAAAATCTTTATTAAAAAAAACCTCTCTGCCGACCGCGCCAGGCTAGGCCACCCGGCCCAGCCCAGCAGCGGCCTCCCTGCGCAGCGCCCGCGAACCGCCTCCCCGCTCGCTCGCCCACTCGCAGCCCCGATCGGCCACCGCCTCCCTCTGCCACCGACAGGTGGGTCCCACCTGTCGGGTCTGTCCCCGACCTTGCGCCGGTGTCCTCCGCTCGCACGACGCCGTCGCCGCCGTGCCCGACCCGGACGCCTCTGCATCGCCTTGCCCCCTCACCCACACATCGCCCTCGCCCCTCCTATAAAACCTGAGGCCCCGGGCCCCGTCTCTCCTCCTCCTCGCGTCTCGCCGCACTCGCGGGAAGTCGCCGTTCCGACGAGATCCACCACCGTCGCCTTCAACCGCTGTCGTCACCACCACCGTCACCGCTGCATCACACCACGCCTCCCCGTGCCTCCGCCCGATGCCGCTGACCATCGGGCCAGTCGCCCCGCTCGCACCCGTCCCGCCCACCGCCGTCTTCTCCGACGCCGACGACCACGCCACCGCGGTAAGCCCCGGGCTCCCCTCGTCTGTTAGATCGAAGACCAATGGCTTAGATTAGATCTAGTTTTTTTTTCTTTTCAAACGTTTTCTTCTAATGTGTGAACGTTCGCTCGATAAGCTCTGTAACGAACAGTTTCAGCCAGTAAAAGTTTGACACGTGTCCAGGGACCTAATTGTAGCTGTTTTTATTTACAGTTTAGCCCCTAATTTTCAAACGGCTGCAACTTTTTACTCGTTTGTCCAAATTCAACGAAACCAACGCCCACTTCTTCGTTATGACCCCCTCTAACCAGATAAACAACTTAAACCTATTTTTGAAATTTTAAAATTTGAATTCAAACAGATTTGAATTTGAATCTTCTTCAGTTCGTAACATGAGTTTCGTAGCTCCGTTTGAGTTGATTCTTTTTGCAAATCGAAGTGCTTGACCTAAAATTTCTGATAATGCCAAAGTCACTTAATTTTGGTACTGTTAGAAATTGTTTTCTGATGCAAGAGTTATTTTCTTGGTTTTGAAGCTTTCCGAAATGTTTTCTTCGTTCTTTCCGATCTTTTGAGTGATTGCTTATGTGTGGTTACTATTGCTTGCTTACGATAGATTGACCGGAGTCTGACGAGTAGAACTATCAGGAGTTATGAGTGCAAATCATCTTCATCAATAGTACAAGGCAAGTTCACACTTTGATCATATCCCTTTCATACCCAGTTTTATGCATTAGTTTCACCCTTAAACATTGCATGAGTAGGATTGATAACATGTGGGTATTGGGAAGTAGTTGATGAGGTAGGAACCTATTGTCCTGAAATCAAACCTTGGGAGTTACTTTTACGTTATGCTCATACTGCTATGCTACGCTAGTAGACATGGATTGGTTGAGTGATTCTTGACAGATGTGAGAGTTATTATTTAATGGTTAACTTAAGGTGGATACTTTAATATACATCTGGGTGGAATGGTAGGGGCACCCTGGAGCACCCAGTGGTTTGCCCGGGCACCTGGAGAACCCAGTGTTTGCCCAAGGGGATCCCGGAGGACCCATGTGATCACCCTATGGAATGCCACCCAGGCTCAAAGGGATCATAAGATTATTCATGCTAGAAACTTCCGTGTGCAGCCACAAGCCATTATGGGCTCTGGCATAGTTGAGTAGGTTGTGTGACCTCTTTCAGTGGTGGGCTAGCAGATGTAGGGGAAAGTAGGTGTAACGGTCCACCCAGAGAAAAGAGTTAATGCTTCTGAAAGACTGTGTCTCGGACATCCATTTCTCAAACACCCTGTAGTACAAGAAATTCAACGGAGGAGATCGAGTATTGTGGGGAAAAGTGCGCAAACCTTTGCAGAGTGTACAAACTAATCATGATTAGGTGTGTCCCCGGTTATGGACATCTTGAGTATCTAGTTCTTGGATTATTATATTGATCTCATCACTTTACTTAATTAATTTTTTGGGTTGATGATTTTTAATTTGGGATTGAGTTGGAGGAACCTTCTCAATGATTTGTTTTAACCAACTTTGTAGTTAAATAAAATATATTCCTTTGCAGTAGGGAAAAACTGGCTTTTCGCAAAAAAAAAACATTATAACCATAGAGCTTTTCCACCAGCCAAAAGTGCATGTAGTGATAGCTATTATTTATCTTTATCCTATGGTGTGAATTGGCCAGTACATTCAATGTACTGACCCGTTGTGGCTGTAACGTCTCATGTTGCAGGATTATCTTACGACGAGTAAGTGATACGTTAGGGTTACGATTTCTACACTCAACTTTGCCGTTGGTGTTGATGGGAATCCACAACCTTATTGTTACTTCCGCTATTTGGATTGAGGTAATAGTATTTACGTTACTTTATACATGTGATTTACCTCTGTTATAAATCCTCGAGTATTGTGTGTGTCAGCATACCGATCCAGGGATGACACTTAAGCACAGAGACTTGACCATGTGAGGTCGGGTCGCTACAATAGCTCTATTCTTTGAGTCACTTGGGATTTATATCTGCTTATCATTATGAAGAACTTGAAAGATCCAAGAACCAAGATTTATCCCTCAACTACGAGGGGAGGTAAGGAACATCCATCTAGCTCTGCACTTGATTCACCTTCTGTTATGAGTAAACTTGCGACACCTACACCTTCTATTCATTCTGATATGTCGCATGTTATTGATGATGCCACTTCTGCTATGCATGATACTTATGATGAAACTACTTCTATGCTTGATACTACTATGCCACTTGGTGAATTTCTTGATGAACGACTTGATAGGGCTAGAGAGAATGAAATTATTGAAACTGATAATATTGATGAAAGTGATGATGAAGATTCTCCCCCTAGATATGAATTACCTATTGTTCCTGAAGGTTATGTTATGGATGAAGAAACTGCTAGAGACTTTCTTGCCTGCAATGATAAAAGTGATCTTAAGAAACTATTAGGTAAGCTTAAACAAAAAAACTTTGAATGCCAGAATGAAATATGATCCTGCTTATGCTACTTCACCTATCTTTATTAATGATAAGGATTATGATTTCTTTGTCAATCCTGATTTAATTACTTTGGTTGAATCTGATCCTCACTATGGCTATGAATCTGAAACTGTTGTGGCACATCTTACTAAATTAAATGATATAGCTACCCTGTTCACTAATGATGAGAAAACTCGCTACTATTATATCCTTAAATCATTTCTGTTCTATTAAAGGGTGATGCTAAGATATGGTTTAATTCTCTTGATCTTGGTTGTGTGCGTAGTCCCCAGGATATGATTTACTACTTCTCTGCTAAATATTTCCCCACTCATAAGAAACAAGCTGCTTTAAGGGAGATATATAATTTTGTGCAAATTGAAGAAGAGAGTCTCCCACAAGCTTGGGGGAGGCTTCTCCGATTACCTAATGCTTTGCCTGATCATCCTTTCAAGAAAAATGAAATATTTGATATCTTTTAGAATGGACTAACCGATGGTTCCAGAGATTACCTGGATAGTTGTGCTGGTTGTGTTTTTAGGGAAAGAACTGTTGATCAAGCTGAAATTCTATTGAATAATATGTTGACCAATGAAAATAATTGGACACTTCCTGTCGTGGAATTGTCACGGCAGATGTCCTTAGTGTTAGGACTTAGTCGTGAGGCCAACGCATCTATGTGGTAGCTTGAGAGGGGTTGAGTGGGACGAGTGACACGATGTTTTACCTAGGTTCGGCCCCTCACGGTGGAGGTAAAAGCCTACATCCCGCTTCATTGATATTGATGATGATGATCACGGTTACAAGAGTGCTCTATCTCGAGAGCTGTTGTCTAAACCTAACTTGTCCAACTTGTGGAACTTGTGAATCTTGTCCCCTTTTGAGGAGCCCTGCCCCTACTTATATATGTTGGAGGGGCGGGTTACATGTAGAGTCCTATTAGGATTAGGACTAGTCTATCTCTAATACAAACCGGATAAAAGTCCAGGTCTTAGCTCCTTGTAAGATAATGTTCCTCATGCCTTTCCTCTTAAACCGGCCCACCATTAACATAAACCGGCATGCTGGGCCTTGGGCCTTGTCATCCGTCCGGAACACGCGCCGGGTCACCAATGAGTCTTCAGGATCGCGAATCGTCATACCAGTGAACCGCCAGACACGTAAACCGCCAGACATGTAAACCGCCAATCACGTAAACCGCAAGTCCTCTAGCGGTTTACCAATGAAACGCCTAGTCCGGCCGGGTTATACTTCCGCCCGGTTTACGCCGCAGGGTATATCCCTGACATTAGCCCCCAAGTTTAGCTTGGATTTATTCATGGTAAACTTATGCTACAAAATAAACACAAGAACAAATTTGACAGGTTATGCTCCGGGTTAAGAATTTTTGTAAACCAGTACCTGATCATCCTTAAGTCCTTGTTATTTCCTCCTTCTGGGAAATCCGGGTCAATAGACCAGCTTCATAATCAATTTGCCGACATTGGTTTGTCACCGAGAAATATTGTGAAGAATAACTCCTTTGACTCAGCTCCCAAAGCGCCGGTTTAAGAAATATGGGTCTGAAAATACTTATCTGATATTCAGCCGGTTTGAAGATGTAAAACTTGCCGGTTTAATATTACCAAAATGACCGGTTTATGAATATTGATGGCACCGGGTCATAATTGTTGTCGACACCGGGTCATGTAATTGATCTTCCTGATTTGCTCAAAACTGATAAAATGAAGATGTTCCTCCTTTATATGCATAATACCTGTAGCCCCCAAGTCTTAAGAGGAGAATAATGATAACTTAAGACTTACTCCAATAAGTGTTTCAACCTTGAAGAAAATCCAGTTTGTTCATCTCAATCATAGTCAGAATTGAGTATTCTACATATGTAGCCCCCAAGTACCGGGTTGTCATGCTTGCAGCAACCTGGGACTTGTAATTTCCTGATGCTCATAAAAAACTTCAACCAGTGTAGCCCCCAAGGGCCGGGTCATTATGTAAATAATGAGCAGGGACTTTGAAAATATGATCATGTAGACTTTAACAGCAACGTGTAGCCCCCAAGGGCCGGCTCAGTAAGATAATATTGAGCTGGGACTTTATATATACTTCATTGAGAATAACGTTATATTATGTAACTCCCATCATGGGGCTTGAACCCATATCCACAAGGTTGAGAGCTTTGTGCTTTACTAACTGAGCAGTGGATCCTTCAATAATAGATGAAAACGTGTGTACCTTGAATTGTTGACAGGAGCAATTGGTAGCCCCCAAGGGCCGGCTCATTATAATATGATGAGTCGGGTCTTCAATAAGACTAGTAAAAATGACTTTGCATTAGCCCCCAAGTGTCATGATGCATGCTTGCAGTGACATGAGACTTGCATGTAATCTCGATTTGAATAATGTAGCCCCCAAGTGCCGGGTTGTAAGCCTGCAGCGACTCGAGACTATTCCTTCAATTGTAGAATAAATCATATCTATTGATAATATGATAGCCATTGCGCTAAAGCAACTTTGAAAACCTCAATAATACCGGTTATTAATAACCATAAAAATCCAGCCATGTTGGCTATTCAAGATAACATAATCCGGTGAAAACCTTATTCATTCAATATCATAATGAAAATTCAGCCAAACTTGGCTATTTGAATAATATAACCCAATGATTTATAAGCGGATGATTCCAATGGCGCAATCCAACAATATATATATATATACTGGCGACTTATAGTCCAAATCCATGCCGGTTTGACAAACCTGTTTTTGCATACAACAAGTTTAAAGTGTCCTGGCGGTTTACCGCCGGACGGGTCATAATGCCCAACATATAACCCGGCTTTATAACCAAGGATGCACTTAAGAATAATCAAATATGAAATATATCATACCTGTGACATTGAATCACATTGTTGGTTTTAT
The DNA here is from genome assembly GCF_003073215.2 of Triticum urartu. Lineage (NCBI taxonomy): Eukaryota > Viridiplantae > Streptophyta > Magnoliopsida > Poales > Poaceae > Triticum > Triticum urartu. The sequence goes on along the minus strand of NC_053025.1, from coordinate 462,101,009 downwards.
CAACTTTTTGTAGTAAGGGTGATAACCCAAATCTTGAGTACTGATAACTCCTTCTATATTGTGCCGGTTTATGATAAAACCGTGCTGGGTTGTGATAAACGCCGGTTTAACCACATATAATACTGGCGACTCATAGTCAAACCAGACCGGGCTGATAGTCTCCGGATTATAACTTGATCATGTACTGACAACTTGTAGTTGAAAGCCGAGCCGGGTTGATAAACACCGGTTTACTCCATAATAGGATGGTAACAGAAAATCAAACCGGGCAGATAGCCTTCGGATTAAGATTTGACCGTGTTCAGTCAATTTGTAATTTGATAGTCGAACAGGTTTAAGAATTGTCAATTTAAAAACACAACAAAAATAAAAGAAACGGTTATCAAGGAAAATATTGAAGCAAAGGCAATGATAAAACCATTTGCAAAAAGAGGCTTATTGAGCCGATCAGATGGTGTTACCATGGTCGGACACGACCAAGCTCCCCAGTGGTGTAGCTATGGTTCAAGTCAGCCAGGTCCCCAAATGAAACCGTGGCATTATGCCGATCAAGAGGCGTGGCAATGGTTCGGGTTCGACCAAGCCCCCAAGTGATTCTATGGCCTTAGGCCGATCAAGAGGCGTGACTGGTTCAGACTTAACCATGTCCCCAAGTGATCTGGTGGCTTTCGCCTATCAAAAGGTGTTGCATTGGTTCGGACACGACCAAGCCCCCAAGTGATGTTTATAAAATTTTCAAGGGGTAAACCGGAGGCCGCTTTAAGACAGAACAACTCCGTGTAACCACGCATGATGTAAAAGAACAGAGACCCCACTTTATGAAGCAGATGCCCCCATGTGATCAATAATATGTCAGGCCAGTAAGGCGGGATACCCATGTTTGAACCGCGCATCGTGGCAGCAGGTCCTCTTCGGCAATTTTTAACTTTTTGCAAGAGATAAATTCTTCTTGAACCGGTATCTTGAACCGGATATTGAGAGCTTCAAAGCTTTGTGGGAGACATCTTTCCCTTGAACCGGATTTTAACCGGAATCTTCATTTTCAGCCGGAAATTTTCTGACGGCCTTTAAACTCGAACTTGCGAGAAGTTAATTCCCTTTTGAACCGGACATTGTTAAACCGGATTTGAGCGCTTCAGAGCTTTGTGGGAGAATAGATTTCCCTTGAACCGGACTGTAAACCGGATATTTGAGAGCTTCAGTCAGACTGACTTCCCTTGAACCGGATTTTAAACTGGAATCCTTTCTGATGACCCGGATCTTCTTCATTGAGCCGGGATTTTGTAACTGTCATATACTTTCTAAACTGGAAATTTTCCGACAGCCCTTAAATTTTCATCAATATAACAATAGCCTCCAGGACTGGGTTATCTTTCCCTCCATCGTCCTGGGGTTCTTAAACCGGCTGAAACTGGCAAGATTTGCTGAGTCATGTCATCGTAGCCCCCGAGTCTCAAAGGTGACTCGAGGAGTTGGCTTGACACTCTCCATATTTGACCGTGATATAAACCGGCATAACTTGTATATCATTGGCGCTGATAGCACGATGTGAATCCACAGAAGGTTGAGGTGACTGTGGTGGGTTATAAATGATCACGTATGAGCCGTGTCAGCAACTCGGCCAATGGTTCCTTCCAACTGGCGATTTGAAATTAACCAAACTGTAGTGGCGGTGACTTGTGCGCCTACCCATTGAACCATCCAGTGCATACGGCGGCTGATAATATATGATAATTTACCTCCAATTTGTTGGAAGAAAACCGGGCTTCCCAAGTAGTGACTTGCTCATAGTCAATAAACAGTTCATCCAGACAAGTGCGGCCCGGTGAGTTGATGTAGACCAGGCCGCGAGAGATGGACAACAAAGACAACCGCAGCATCAGAGGCGACTCAGACAGATAAGTCGGCCGCGGCATTGTACGCCGGTGCGGACGGGAGAATCGGCCGCAGCGTTGTAAACCGGCGCGCACGCGTGAACCGGCCGCGAGAGCGGACGGGTTAGTCGTTCATGGAGTTGTAAGCTGGTGCAGACGCGTGAGTCAATCACAGGCGCAGTCCCGGCTAATTGATGTAGACCGGGCCGTACGGGCGGCAGCTTGTACGCGTCCATTGACCGTGTAATGTGGCACGGACGACCACCGGGCAGGACGTTGCCAGCGCGTACTCCGCAACCATGGTATAAACCATGTTTTATAATGAATAATTGTCCTGCATATCATAATATCCGGTCCAAAGTAATTGTTCCCTTGATAAAAACAATATATACCAAGAAACTAGATTTAGAAGGATATCACCTGATGTTTTTTGTTCGGACAACGGATGATCTGTTCATCGCGATAGAGGCGGTTTAGGCTGGTCGGCGACTCAATATGGTCCCAGCGGTTCACATAGACCGGCGACTCCCAGCGGATCAATATGCGGCATTTGAACAATGTATTTCCTGGCCAGTGTATCAGACTGGTCATCGCATGCCCGGGCGCACCAATTAAAACAGATCCATTATTCAGACGCCTTGACGATTCGAACTTTCACTTGCAACCTCAGGACCTAATCTCTGGCGACTTTGCATTGAACAGAAACAGGCTGAGGTAGAGGTGACACGGCAATAGCGACGACAGTCTCAGCAGCGGAGCCAACAAGCCATCAAGGTAGGCCGCGATGAAAGCAGCGGTTTGCGAGCAATGATGGCGGTTTTGTAGTAGAAGAAATGAACCGGCGAGGCGACTCTAGACAGGCCATGGCGGTGAGTGGTTGAACCTATTGTTGAGCAGAAGGTCAGGTCGGGCAGCTCAGAGGCAGGACCGCACACCATTGCGGCAGAGTCCAGCATAAACAGAGTCAGCTTGGAGGCAACCTCCATGAAAACTGGCGTGCAACATCTCAAACGATCAGGCGGCCTCGGCCCCCTCATCTCCGGCATCGGCAAGAGGAGCGCTCTGGCAGGCAGCCCTCGCGCCCCCCTATCCAGGACCTCCGGCGGCCCAGGACCACGATTTGCGAGACGTGTCTGAGGGGACCGGGAGTCCACTGCCGACTACTCCGGTAACTCTGCCTGACCCTTTGTGGGATGCGGCGACATGTTTTACTCGAGAGGACGTGATTGCTTTTGGTGGGATCCCAGACCCGGTCTCTGAGGGACGACGGATGAGCAGTCGTCTCCAGGAGAACCCGGACGTTGATGATATGCAGCAGAGGTGCGCTATGCGGGCGGTCAAGCTTCGTGACATTGAAGTCACAACTGGTATGTCTGTCAACGTTTCTAATTCAATTTTACATTATTCACCAGCGGAGATTATTCATAATGCAAACCAACTAGGAGTTTCACTTGGAAATAATGATAGTGAAATTGCCAATTTGCTTAATGATCTCCTAGATTTGGAGGCGGAGCGTGCCTTAGAGACAATTCGTAACCTAGCTGCGGTAAAACCCATGAATGATGCTGAGTTTGATGCGTTAGGGGTTAGAGTGCTCGATAATCTTTGTGCGGATCTTGCACCATCCAATCCGGTGGAGGAAGAGGATGCAACTCTAGAGGAGGACATAGCTAGACCCACTGTGCCCGGTTATGAGGACCGGACGGAGGATCAAAGTAGGCCCAAACGCAAGTGGAGGCGGAAGATTTATCCCACTTCTGCGGTTCGTCGGAGTGCTAGGATTCGGACTACAAAAAAATTTCATGATGAAATATGAAAGGAATCTTTTGGAATAGCAGAAGTCTGAAAGACTTGGCTAAAAGAAGGTTTCTTGCTGAGGCATCTTTAGAGCATCGATTAGATTTTGTTGCTCTCTCGGAAACTGGTCGTGAGAACTTTGCACCCCAGTTTCTTACCTCTCTTGTGGGCGGTGTTGACTTCGATTGGCATTGCCTTCCTCCGCGAGGAAGATCAGGTGGGATCTTGCTTGGGGTGAGATGCGACTCGCTAGAAGTCCGCAACATAGTGATGGGTGACTTTGCAGTCAAGTTTCGAGTCAGGTCTAAAGCTGATGGTTTTAACTGGGCTTTGGTGGCGGTATATGGTGCCGCACAGCCAGAGCTTAAACTGGAGTTTTTGGCGGACCTTGTTCGAATCTGCGGGTCTGAGCAGCTTCCAATTTTGGTTGGGGGTGACTTCAATATCATTAGGAGGAGAGAGGAGAAGAACAACAATAATTTTGACGGCAGGTGGTCGTTTATGTTCAACACTATTATTGAAAGCTTGGATCTGAGAGAGATAGAGCTTTCTGGTAGAAAGTTTACCTAGGCTAATGCTATGCCAAACCCGACGTATGAAAAGCTTGGTCGAGTTCTCGCGAGCGTTGAGTGGGAACAGAAGTACCCTCTTGTAACGGTACAAGCCCTCTCGCGTGGAATATCAGATCACACTCCTCTGTTCCTGGACTCGGGGGAGACGAACCACATGGGAAATAAAAATACCTTTTCTTTCGAGATGGCCTGGTTTGAACGCGAAGGTTTCTTGGACCTGATTGCCAGGGAATGGGCTAAGGGGGCAGGAGGTAGGACTTCGATCGAACGTTGGCAGAATAAGATTAGGCATTTGAGAAGTTTCTTAAGAGGATGGGCTAAACACCTTAGTGGGGAGTATAAGATTGAAAAGGATAGGCTCCTTTCCCTTATTCAGACCCTTGACATACAGGCTGAATCCACGATCTTGCAGCCAGCAGAGCTTCAGGTTAAAATTGAGGCGGAGAAGAGGTTGAAAGAACTTCTTCGCGAAGAAGAATTAAAGTGGGCATTAAGGGCTAAGGTCCGCAAAGTTGTCCCGGGGGACGCGAATACCCAATTCTTCCACTTAATTGCTAACGGCAAACATAGAAAAAAGAGAATCTTTCAGCTTGAGCAAGATGAAGGTACTATTCTAGGACAGGACAACCTAAAAACTTATATAACCGAATATTACAAGCAGTTATTTGGACCTCCCGAGGATAGCTATGTGTCCCTCGATGAGTCCAGGATTGAGGATGTGCCTCAACTATCGGCAGCCGACAATGATATTTTGGTTGCTCCGTTCTCAGAGAAAGAGGTGTTTGATGCTATTGCACAGATGAAAAACAATAAGGCTCCCGGACCGGATGGTTTCCCAGCTGAGTTTTACAAGAAGTGCTGGCACATTATTAAGGGGGATTTGTTACCTATGTTCCATGATCTGTTCTCTGGACAGCTTCATTTATTTCACTTGAATTTTGGAACTATCACATTACTTCCTAAGAAAACGGAGGCTGTGAGAATAGAGCAGTTCAGGCCGATCTGCCTTCTTAATGTTAGTTTCAAAATCTTCACCAAGGTCGGGACTAATAGGCTTACACAGATTGCGCATTCTGTGGTACAGCAGTCCCAAACTGCTTTCATGCCGGATAGAAACATCCTCGAAGGGGTGGTTGTCCTTCATGAAACGCTCCATGAAATCCATTCTAAAAAACTAGATGGAGTAGTTTTTAAGGTGGATTTCGAGAAAGCGTACGATAAAGTCAAATGGACATTCCTCCAACAGGCATTGCGTATGAAAGGTTTCGATGAAGTCTGGCGTCACCAGCTTACATCGTTTACGCAAAAAGGAAGTGTTGGAATTAAGGTGAATGACGATATTGGTCATTACTTCCAGAGACATAAAGGCCTAAGACAAGGAGATCCGATGTCCCCTATCCTGTTTAACATTGTGGTTGATATGTTAGCACTTATGATAGGAAGGGCTAAGGAGAATGGTCAAGTTGGTGGCTTGGTACCTCATCTTGTTGATGGAGGGGTATCCATTCTTCAGTACGCTGATGATACAATCATCTTTATGGAGCATGACTTGACCAAGGCGAGAAATATGAAGTTGCTGTTATGCCTTTTCAAACAATTGACCGGGCTTAAGATTAACTTTCACAAGAGTGAATTGTTCTGCTTTGGTAATGCCAAGGAAGAACAAGAGGCTTATAGGCAATTGTTTGGGTGTGATTTGGGGGAGTTACCTTTTTCTTACCTAGGAATACCAATCCACCACCGTAAGCTGACAAACAGAGAATGGAAGTGCATCGAAGACCGATTTGAAAAGAAACTGAGTTGCTGGAAGGGCAAGCTCATGTCATACGGAGGCCGACTCATTTTGATTAATTCGGTGCTCATGAGTATGCCTATGTTTCTCTTATCGTTCTTTCAAGTCCCAGTTGGAGTCAGGAAAAGACTGGACTTTTATCGATCATGTTTCTTCTGGCAGGGTGATGAACTAAAAAGAAAGTACCGGCTAGCTAAATGGGATATCATCTGTAGACCGAAAGACCAAGGGGGGCTTGGTATTGAGAATCTCGAAGTTAAGAACAGATGCCTTCTTAGTAAGTGGCTGTGGAAGCTATCCCATGAGACTGGTGCCACATGGGCACAAATACTTCATAGCAAATACCTTCAGACCAAAACCTTGTCACAAGTGACAGTTAGGCCGACCGACTCGCCTTTCTGGAAAGGACTGATGAAAGTCAAACAATCCTTGTTTAATAGGGCAAAGTTTATTATTGGCAATGGCGCTAGTACACGGTTCTGGGAGGATACTTGGCTCGGAGAGACACCCTTGGCCATTCAATACCCATCTTCATATCGTATTGTTCAACGTCGCGAGGTGTTCGTTGCAACGATATTTCAATCTATCCCCCTTAATATCAGTTTAGACGGTCGCTAGCGGGCAATCGTTGGGAAGAATGGCTCCATCTAGTTAGGAGGCTGATGGAGGTTCAGCTGTCCCAACAACCAGATGAATTACGCTGGAAGTTAACTAGGTCTGGAGTATTCACAGTTAAATCAATGTATATTGATGTAATCAATTCGAGCTTCATCCCTACCTCCAAGCATGTTTGGGCTGTCAAAGTTCCTTTGAAAATAAAAGTGTTTATGTGGTTTGTCCATAAACAAGTCATTTTAACCAAGGACAATCTAACAAAGCGTAATTGGACAGGATCTACTAGGTGTAGTTTCTGTGATCGGGATGAGACAATTAAGCACCTGTTTCTTGATTGCCCGTTGGCTAGAGTTCTTTGGCGCACCGTCCACATTGCTTTCAATATTACTCCACCGAATTCTGTTAACACGTTATTTGGGATATGGCTTAATGGGATTGAGCCTGACTTAGCGAGACATATTCGTGTGGGAGTATGCGCTTTATTATGGACTATCTGGAATTTCATAAATGATTTGGTTTTTAACAGAACATCACGATTTCATTTTATGCAGGTTATCTTCAGAGCCACGACATTGATCCGTTCGTGGTCGCTACTCACTCCGATGGAGGCCAGGGAGCATTTGGTTACTGGATCTATCCGCTGGGAGATGGTAGCTTGGGATATCTTCAACCGGTTTGGATGGCGGTCATGTAATAGGATAGGTAATTAGTTTACCTATCTTGCTTTAGCCAGCCGGTTGTGGCGCCCCTATTTTGGCTAGTTTGTGTTTCTAGCCTATTTGGCTCTGAGTGAGCTTTTGTTTCAGTTCGAGACTTTGAGACCTTGTTACAACCTTATTTATTTGTTTTAATAAGATGGCCGTATGCATCGTTCTGATGCAGAGGCCGGGGTAACCCCCTTTTCGAAAAAAACGATCACCAAGCCAGAACTAGTTTTATTCCAAAGCTAGCTAGCAGTGCATCGGTCAACTTAATTTGACCGATTCCAGCTAGCCACACCATTCCTATTTATATAGACAACACCATAGCTCGACTTTTGTAGACCAGAGTATCAGTAGCAACAACAGCTTGGAAAAACAACAACGCTCAAAGGGCAGCGGCAGTCGGTTTCAAGGACAGCGGCAGCAGCTCGCAGAGGGTGCGAGGCCGGGGCAAATCGGCGCACCGGCGAGGCCGGCAAGGCAGCAGCCCTAATGCGGCAGCTGTACCGGCGACTTGGCGGGGGCGGCTCAGGGAGAGCGGAGGCGCGAGGTCGACGAGGTGGACGAGGCAGGGCTTGCCGCTGTGTCGATGGAAGCGGCCGGTGACTTTACGCAAAGTCGGTGCGAGGGCGGCGCGGACCGAGATCATAACAGCAACATCCGAGTCCAACTCCCGTCCCCCGTCCTCGTTCTGGTCTCTGTTGTTGACTTAACTGTTCACGTCTGTGTCTTCGTGGCCGGTTTCGAGGCTGAGCCCGATTCCCCCTTTTTTGACATATGGAACAATCGTAGCTTTTCCTTACGTGCACCCATCGTTGTATGCACGAATCAGTGGGGCTTAGTGGATTGGCACTGTTATTTTCGATTTGACCACAAGCCGTCGGTACGGATCGGATCTGCAGCGGAAAAAAATCCATAGCCTCAAGAACACGCTCCAAAAATTAACCTCACGTCGGATCACCGGATCATAAGTACGTGCCATGGCATGCAACACCACCCGAGCTTCTGATATAGATCTTTTCAACCGGCTCTTCTTTACCGGCAAAAAATTGCAAACTCCTCGATCCCTGAGTGAGGTCCCTCCAAGAACTCAACACCACCGTGCGCAGGCCCCACGGTGGGCGCCAACTGTCGTGGAATTGTCACGGCAGATGTCCTTAGTGTCAGGACTTAGTCGTGAGGCCAACGCATCTATGTGGTAGCTTGAGAGGGGTTGAGCGGGACGAGTGACGTGATGTTTTACCCAGGTTCGGCCCCTCACGGTGGAGGTAAAAGCCTACATCCTGCTTCATTGATATTGATGATGATGATCACGGTTACAAGAGTGCTCTATCTCGAGAGCTATTGTCTAAACCTAACTTGTCCAACTTGTGGAACTTGTGAATCTTGTCCCCTTTTGAGGAGCCCTGCCCCTACTTATATATGTTGGAGGGGAGGGTTACATGTAGAGTCCTATTAGGATTAGGACTAGTCTATCTCTAATACAAACCGGATACAAGTCCAGGTCTTAGCTCCTTGTAAGATAATGTTCCTCATGCTTTCCTCTTAAACCGGCCCACCATTAACATAAACCGGCATGCTGGGCCTTGGGCCTTGTCATCCATCCGGAACACGCGCCGGGTCACCAATGAGTCTTCAGGCTCGTGAATCGTCATACCAGTGAACCGCCAGACACGTAACTGCCAGACATGTAAACCGCCAATCACGTAAACCGCCAATCCTCTGGCGGTTTACCAATGAAACGCCTAGTCCGGCCGGGTTATACTTCCGGCCGGTTTACGCCGCGGGGTATATCCCCGACACTTCCTGAACCAACTCCTAAGCCAACTCCGAAGAAAAGGGGTATTCTATTTCTCAGTACTGAAGATATGCAAGAGGCAAAGAAATCTATGAAAGAAAAAGGTACAAAAGGTGAAGATGTTAAGAATTTACCTCCTATTGAAGAAATACATGGTCTTAATTTGCCGCCTGTTGAAGAAACACATGGTCTCGATAAACCGACAGAGGTAGTGAAGGTAAATTCTCTCTATAGATATGATAAAGCTGAAATCCCTCATGCTAAGTTTGCTAGCCAATGTTTGGATGAATTTGATAACTTCATGGTTAAGCAAGAAGATTTTAATGCTTATGTTGGTAGACAATTGAAACATAATGCTTATATGATTGAACACTTGAGTGATTATATGGCCAATGTTAAAGGGTGAACTTAAACTTATTAGTAAACATGCTTCTATGGTTACCACTCAAGTAGGACAAGTACTTAAAGCTCAGAATGATTTGCTCAATGAATTAAACAATAAGAATGATAATGTTGTTAGAGTTATGACTAGAGGTGGTAAAATGACTCAGGAACCTTTGTATCCTGAGGGCCACCCTAAGAGAATTGATCAAGATTCTCAGAGAATTAATATTGATGCACCTAGTCCTTCTAAAAGGAAGAAAAAGAAAAATGATAGAACCTTGCATGCTTCTAGTGAACCTATTATTGACACACCTGAGAATCCCAATGATATTTCTATATCTGATGCTGAAACACAATCTGGTAATGAACATGAACCTAGGGATAATGTTAATGATGATGTTCATGTCGATGCTCAACCTAGCAATGATAATGATATAGAGATTGAACCTATTGTTGATCTTGATAACCCACAATCAAAGAATCAACGTTATGATAAGAGAGACTTTGTTGCTAGGAAGCACGATAAAGAAAGAGAACCATGGGTTCAGAAACCCATGCCTTTTCCTCCTAAACCATCCAAGAAAAAAGATGATGAGGATTTTGAGCGCTTTGCTGAAATGATTAAACCTATCTTTTTGCGTATGCGTTTGACTGATATGCTTAAAATGAATCCTTATGCTAAGTATATGAAGGACATTGTTACTAATAAAAGAAAGATACCGGAAGCTGAAATTTCCACCATGCTTGCTAATTATACTTTTAAGGGTGGAATACCACAGAAACTTGGAGATCCAAGAGTACCCACTATACCATGCTCCATTAAAAGAAACTATGTTAAAACTGCTTTATGTGATCTTGGAGCCGGTGTTAGTGTTATGCCTCTCTCTTTATATCGTAGACTTAATTTGAATAAGATGACACCTACTGAAATATCTTTGTAAATGGCTGATAAATCAACTACTATACCTGTCGGTATTTGTGAGGATGTGCCTGTTGTGGTTGCAAACATTACTATTTTAACGGACTTTGTTATTCTTGATATTCCCGAGGACGATAGTATGTCTATTATTCTTGGAAGACCCTTTTTAAATACTGCAGGGGCTGTTATTGATTGCACCAAAGGCAATGCCACTTTTCATGTTAATGGAAATGAGCATACAGTACACTTTCCGAGGAAACAACCTCAAGTCCACAGTATCAATTCTATTCGAAAAATTTCAACAATTACTATTGGAGGTTTTGAATTTCCTCTTCCTACTGTCAAGAAGAAATATGATATTCTTATTATTGGGGATGTGCATATCCCCGTTGAAGTAACCTAGTGTTATTCAAAAATTCTCCGGTTCCATGTTATTCGAAATGAGTTTGTTAACAAGACTTGATCAATCTTGTTAGTGGATTCCTTTTGATGAGCATGAGATGGATGAATTTAGAAAACACAACTCTTTGTACCCACTTTTTACTTTCTGTTATTTATATTAAATAAAGCAGAAATAGTATTTTTCTGTCTGTTTCCTGAGTTATCCATGCAATAAAAAATACCCCAAAAATAAAAGTTCTCCAAATGCCCTGAAATTTAAATATGATTTTTTCTGGAATGTTTGAGAATATCTGGCACATAGAACACAGCAGGGGGAGCAAGAACCTGGCCACGAGGGTCCAGGGCGCGCCCACCCCCTAGGCGCGCCCCCTGCCTCGTGGGCCCATGGTGGCTCCCCTCCACTTATTCTAGCCACCACACACTCCTTCTTCCTCCCACAAACATCACTAACTAGCTCAAACCCGAGTCCAAGCACATCTTGCTGCCATTTTCGATCTCCTTGCTCAAAGCTCCATTCACAAAACTGCTTTGGGGGATTGTACCTTGGTATGTGACTCCTCCAATGTTGCAATTAGTTTTTGTTCTAGTTCTTTATTCATTTCAAATTTTTGCTGCTTAGGTGACCCTGTTCTTAAGCTTGCATGTCAAATTTATGTGGTCAAAAGTAGTTTCGATGCATGATATTACCTCTAGGCACTTGTAGGAGTAGTTGCTATCAATATTGTTGAGTTTGGTTCACTTTTGTTTTGATTTATTAAAAATTCCAGAAATTTTTCAGAGGAAGAAATATGTTTAGGAAAATGTACCAAAGTGGATCTTCAAGGAAGCAAGGACCCAGACCCACAATACGCGATGCGGACGAGGAACCACCAAGAGACGCTCAAGTGCGGCCTTGTGAATGGCCGTCAGAGGACTTCATGATCCAAGCAGTAATTAAAGAGTAATTTGATGCATATGTGTGTAATGTTGATCTGGAGAGCTTCGAGGCAGATAAGTGCCGTCAATACCTCTATTTAGCTAATTCATCTGTGAGAAGGTTTAAATTCTCATCATCACGCAATTATCAAATTGTCCTGTTTGACCTTTATGATAAATCTTATACCATGGACTTAGAAGATTTTAACACTGGTTGTAAACTCCCTCAGCGGGGTGATGTTAGTGAACCTCGCAAATATGAATTTAAAGATTTTCTAGCTAGTATAACTGTGGGGGAATCTAGAGATGTAACACAAGCTACCATAGGGAGCATTCATTTTCCTACTATACATTATTTTGCTCTCTTCATAGGAAGGTGCATAAATGGTAAAGATGAAGCATGTCACATGTGTGTACCTGATCTTAGCGTTCTCAGGAGCGCTGTTTTAGGAGATAAACAATACAACTTGGGGGCTATAGTTGCACGTAAGTTGCATAATAATCGTGTTCATGGAGATTTCTCTGGTGGAATTTATGCAACTCGTATAGCTAACTTTCTTGAGATACCCATACGTGGAGATGATATTGAGTTTCCCCCTTCTTATCTAGATTATGATGCTATGGTTCGTCATCAGTTTGTTGAGAGGAACGATTAGTTCCTCCAGTACCGACTAATCTTTGACAGACGACGCACCTATCATGTCGCTCTCCCTACTCCTACTTTCTTTGACTTCCAGGCAAAGGGGAGATATGTTATAACCAGGGAGGAGGCGACCGAGTACGAGAGGAGGGCGGAGACAACTCGCCTCCAAGCTGCAGCTCATCAGGCAATTGCCCCTGCATCTCAGTACGACCCCAGCTACAACTTTGGATATCCGCCAGGCCAGCCGTGGCCATAGACCAACTTAGGCCAAAAGCCTAAGCTTGGGGGAGTACGTATCTCTCACCGACATTACATTCCTATTCACACCAATGCACGTGCACTATTATTATTATCCACACTATTCAGTCGTGCAGGTGAAAGGCAATAATGATTATTATATGATGAACTTATTGAGATGAGAAAAGCTGGCATGAACTCGACCTCTCTTGTTTTTCTAAATATGATTAGTTCATCGTTCCTGATTCAGCCTATTATGAATAAACATGTTTGCAATGACAATTAGAGATTATAGTTGCTTATGCCATGCTTAATTAGCTAGGAGCTTATAATGGTTTACCTTGCGTGCCAACATGCTATTAAAATGGTTGTGATGTGGTATGATAGGGTGGTATCCTCCTTTGAACGATTCGAGTGGCTTGACTTGGCACATGTTCACGCATGTAGTTGAAACAAAATCAACATAGCCTCTACAATATTTATGTTCATGTTGCATTATATCTTACTCATGCTTGCATTCGGTGTTGATTAATTTTAATGCATGTTCATGACTGTTGTCGCTCTCTAGCTGGTCGCTTCCTAGTCTTTTTCTAGCCTTCACTTGTACTAAGCGGGAATACTGCTTGTGCATCCAATTCCATAAACCCCAAAGTTGTTCCATATGAGTCCACCATACCTACCTATATATGGTATCTACCTGCTGTTCCAAGTAAATTTGTATGTGCCAAACTCTAAACCTTCAAATAAACATTCTGTTTTGTATGCTCGAATAGCTCATGTATCAACTAGGGCTGTCTGTATCTTCCATGCTAGGCGGGTTATTCTCAAGAGGAGTGGACACCGCTCCTCACTCACGAGAACATGGCTGGTTATCGGGATGCCCAGTCCCATGCTTTATGCAAATCAAATCAAAATAACTGCAAACAAAACTCCCCGGGACTCTTGTTAGTTGGAGGCACTCGTTGTTTTGAGTAAGCCATGGATTGATGCTTGTTGGTGGCGGGGGAGTATAAACTTTACCATTCTGTTTGGGAACCGCCTATGATGTGTGTAGCATGGAAGATATCGAGATCTCTCGGTTGTTATGTTGACAATGAAAGTATACCGCTCAAAATATTATTCATATCTATTTCAAAACCGAGCTCTGGCACCTCTACAAATCCCTGCTCCCCTCTGCGAAGGTCCTATCCATTTACTTTTATGTTGAGTCATCGTCCTCTTATTAAAAGCACCAGTTGGAGAGCACCTCTGTCATTTGCATCCATTACTGTTAGTTTACATTGAGTATGACTTGACTGGATCTCTTTTACCATGAATTACAATGTCTAGTCAGTCCTTGATCTTTAAAGGTGCTCTGCATTTATGTTTTGCGGTCTCAGAAAGGGCTAGTGAGATACCATCTTGTTATATCATATCATGATTGTTTTGAGAAAGTGTTGTCATCTGAGATTTATGATTATTGCTTGCTAGTCGATTATGCCATTGATATGAGTAAACATGAGACCTAAGTGTTATTGTGAATATGGTTAGTTCATAATCTTTGCAAAAAACTTTAATGCTGGCTTTACATTTACAACAACAAGAGCAAACAGAGTTTGTAAAAGTTTTTCTTTATCACTTTCAGTTTATCAACTGAACTGCTTGAGGACAAGCAAAGGTTTAGGCTTAGGGGAGTTGATACGTCTCCATCGTATCTACTTTTCCAAACACTTTTCCCCTTGTTTTGGACTCTAACTTGCATGATTTGAATGGAACTAACCCGGACTGACGCTGTTTTCAGCAGAATTGCCATGGTGTTATTTTTGTGCATAAATAAAAGTTCTCGAATTGACCTGAAAATCAACGGAGAATTATTTTTGAATATATAAAAAATACTGGAAGAAGAATCCACGTCATGGGGGCCTCCACCTGTCCACGAGGGTGGGGGGCGTGCCCCCTGCCTTGTGGGCCCCCGAACGCTCCACCGACCTCAGCCTTGACTCCATATATTCACTTTCGGGGAGAAAAAATCAGGGAGAAGGATTCATCGCGTTTTATGATACAGAACCGCCGCCAAGCCCTAAACACTCTCAGGAGGGCTGATCTGGAGTTCGTTCGGGGCTCCGGAGAGGGGAATCCGTCGCCATCGTCATCATCAACCTTCCTCCATCACCAATTTCATGATGCTCACCACCGTGCGTGAGTAATTCCATCGTAGGCTTGCTGGACGGTGATGGGTTGGATGAGATTTATCATGTAACCGAGTTAGTTTTGTTAGGGTTTGATCCCTAGTATCCACTATGTTCTGAGATTGATGTTGCTATGACTTTGCTATGCTTAATGCTTGCCACTAGGGCCCGAGTGCCATGATTTCAGATCTGAACCTATTATGTTCATCAATATATGAGAGTCTTGATCCTATCTTGCAAGTCTATAGTGACCTACTATGTGTTATGATCCAACAACCACAAAGAGACAATAATCGGGACCACTCCCGATGATGACCGTAGTTTGAGGAGTTCATGTATTCACTATGTGTTAATGCTTTGGTCCGGTACTCTATTAAAAGGAGGCCTGAATATCCCTTAGTTTCCAATAGGACCCCGCTGCCACGGGAGGGTAGGACAAACGATGTCATGCAAGTTCTTTTCCATAAGCACGTATGAATATATTCGGAATACATGCCTACATTACATTGATGAACTGGAGCTAGTTCTGTGTCACCCTAGGTTATGACTGTTACATGATCGATCACACCGGCATAATTCTCCATCACCGATCCATTGCCTACGAGCTTTCCATATATTGTTCTTCGCTTATTTACTTTTCCGTTGCTATTGTTACAATCACTACAAAACCCAAAAATATTACTTTTGCTACAGTTACCTTTTGCCACCGTTACCACTACTATCATATTACTTTGCTACCAAATACTTTGCTGCCTATATTAAGTTTCCAGGTGTGGTTGAATTGACAACTCAGCTGCTAATACTTGAGAATATTCTTTGGCTCCCCTTGTGTCGAATCAATAAATTTGGGTTGAATACTCTACCCTTGAAAATTGTTGCGATCCCCTATATTTGTGGGTTATCACCCTCCACCCTCGTGGAAGCCTCGTGTCCTTCCCGGAATGCTTCTTATTTTCCTATTTTCTTAAATATTCCAAAATGGAGAAAAATTGCTATTAGAACTGTTTTGGAGTCGGTTTACTTATCGTACCACATACCTTTTCCTTTTTGGAGTCTGAAACGTTCTGGAAAGTGTGCCTTATGTATTCCTATGGGGTTACGGTTTCAATAACATTAGTTTCAACATTTATGGGATTACCTGAGATATAATGTTTGATTCTTTGACCATTCACCACCCTTGGATTTGTGCCTTCGAAGTTGTTGATTTTATGGCGCCGGAACGATAGACCTCCTCGATGACGTAAGGACCTTCCCATTTAGAGAGGGGTTTTCCTGCAAAAAATCTTAAATGAGAGTTGTATAACAATACATAATCACCTACATTGAACTCATGTTTTTGTATCCTTTTGTCATGCCATCTTTTAACTTTTTCTTTAAATAGTTTGGCATTCTCATAGGCCTGGGTTCTCCATTCATCAAGTGAGCTAATGTCAAATAGTCTCTTCTCACCAGCAAGTTAGAAGTCGTAATTGAGGTCTTTAATGGCCCAATATGCCTTATGGCCTAGTTCAAGAGGTAAGTGACATGCTTTTCCATAGACCATTTTATATGGAGACATACCCATAGGATTTTTGTATGCAGTTCTATATGCCCATAATGCATCATCAAGTTTCTTGGACCAATTATTTCTAGATCTATTAACAGTCTTTTGCAAAATTAATTTAAGCTCTCTATTACTCAGTTCTACTTGACCACTAGACTGCGGATGATACGGAGATGCAATTATATGATTAACATCATACTTAGCAAGCATCTGGCAAAAAGCACCATGAATAAAATGTGAACCACCATCAGTCATTAAGTATCTAGGGACTCCAAACCTCGGAAAAATAACTTCTTTAAGCATCTTAATAGAGGTGTTATGATCAACACTACTAGTTGGAATAGCTTCTACCCACTTAGTAACGTAATCAACAGCAACTAAAATATGTGTATACCCATTAGAGGAAGGAAACGGTCCCATATAATCAAAGCCCCAAACATCAAATGGTTCAATAACAAGTGAATAATTCATAGGCATTTCTTGACGTCTGCTAAGATTTCCAATTCTTTGGCATTCATCACAAGACAAGACAAACTTATGGGCATCTTTGAAGAGAGTAGGCCAATAAAAACCGGATTGCAATACCTTATGTACAGTTCTATCTCCAGCATGGTGTCCTCCATAAGCCTCGGAATGACACTTGCGTAGGATCTGTTCCTGTTCATGCTCAGGTACACAGCGTCTAATGACACCATCTACTCCTTTATAAATGTGTGGGTCATCCCAAAAGTAATGTATTAAATCATAAAAAAACTTTTCCTTTTGCTAGTATGTGAAACTAGGTGGTATGAATTTAGCAACAATGTTATTAGCATAATCAGCATACCATGGAGCAGATGACATCTAGTTGTTCATGAGCAAAGCTATCATCACTAGGTAGTGGGTCATCAAGAACATTCTCTAACCTAGACAAGTTGTCTGCAACGGGGTTCTCAGCTCCCTTTCTATCAATAATATGCAAATCAAATTCTTGTAGCAAGAGAACCCATCTAATAAGTCTAGGTTTAGCATCTTTCTTTTCCATAAGATATTTAATAGCAGCATGATCAGTGTGAATAGTTATTTTAGAATCAACAATATAAGGTCTGAACTTATCACAAGAAAATACAACTGCTAAAAATTCTTTTTCGGCAGTAGCATAATTTCTTTGGTAACTGTCTAGAGTTTTACTAGCATATTGGATAACATTTAATTTCTTATCAACTCTTTGTCCTAGAACAACACCTACAACATAATCACTAGCATCACACATAATTTCAAATGGTAAATTCCAATCAGGAGGCTGAACAATGGGTATAGAAATCAAGGCTTTATTAAGTATTTCAAATGCTTCTACACAATCATCATCAAAGACAAAAGGAACATCTTTTTGTAAGAGATTAGTCAGAGGCCTAGAAATTTTAGAGAAGTCTTTAATGAACCTCCTATAAAAACCAGCATGACCAAGGAAACTTCTTATACCTTTGATGTCCTTAGGACACGATATCTTTTCAATAGTATCAACCTTAGCTTTATCAACTTCAATACCTCTTTTAGAAATTTTATGCCCTAAGACAATACCTTCATTAACCATAAAGTGGCACTTCTCCCAATTCAAGAAAAGATTAGTTTCTTCACATCTCTGCAAAACTCGCTCAAGGTTGCTTAAGCAATCATCAAAAGTAGATCTATACACGGAGAAATCATCCATGAAAACCTCAACAATCTTTTCACAGAAGTCAGATAATATAGGCATCATACATCTCTGAAAGGTAGCAGGTGCATTACATAAACCAAAAGGCATACATCTATAAGCAAAGGTACCGAAAGGGCAAGTAAAAGTGGATGTTTCTTGATCCTCTCTTGACACATGTATTTGAGAAAAACCAGAATAACCATCTAGAAAGCAAAAATGTGTATGTTTGGATAATCTTTCTAGCATTTGATCAATAAAAGGTAAAGGGTAATGATCATTTTTAGTAGCTTTATTTAATTTGTGGAAATCAATTACCATTCTATAACCTGTAACAATTCTTTGTGAGATCAATTCATCTTTAGCATTAGGAACAACAGTAAAACCTCCCTTCTTAGGGACACAATGGACATGACTTACACACTGACTATCAGCAACGGGATAAATTATACCTGCCTCCAGAAGCTTTAGTATTTCTTTTCTTACCACTTATTTCATCTTAGGATTTAACCGTCGTTGGTGATCAACAACCGGTTTTGCGTCTTTCTCCAATTTTATTTTGTGCTGGCATAGAGTGGGACTAATGCCCTTAAGATCATCAAGAGTATATCCAATAGCAGCACAGTGCTTCTTCAGAGTTTTCAATAATTTCTCTTCTTCCTGCTCTGAAAGGTTAGCACTAATAATAACAGGATATATCTTCTTCTCATCAAGATAAGTATATTTAAGAGTATCAGGTAATGGTTTAAGCTCAAACACGGGATCACCCTTGGGTGGAGGAGGATCCCCTAGGATTTGAACAGGCAAGTTGTGTTTCAAAATAGGTCCCTGTTTAAAGAATACTTCATCTATTTCCCTTCTTTCATTCATAAACATATCATTTTCATGGCCGAGTAAATATTGTTCTAAAGGATCATTAGAAGGCACGACAATAGAAGCAAGACCAATAATTTCATGTTTACTAGGGAATTCTTTATCATGGGGTTGTCTACGAAATTTAGCAAAATTAAACTCATGAGACATATCCCCCAAACCAATAGTAACAAAATCCTTTTTGCAATCTATCCTAGCATTAACAGTATTCAAGCAGGGTCTACCAAATATAATGGGACAAAAGTTATCTTGTGGGGAACCAAGAACAAGAAAATCAGCAGGATATTTAACTTTCCCACACAAGACTTCAACATCTCTAACAATCCCAACTGGTGAAATAGTGTCTCTATCGGCAAGCTTAGTTGTAACATCAATTTCCTCTATCTCAGCAGGTGCAATATCATGTATAATTTCTTTGTATAAGGAATGAGGTATTGCACTTGCACTAGCACCCATATAACATAAGCCATGATTGCAATGATCTCCTATTTTAACATAAATAACAGGCATGCCTACAACAGGTCTATGTTTATTTTTAGTGTCAGGTCTAGCAATTCTAGCAGTTTCATCATAGAAGTACATAACATGCCCATCGATAATATCAGCCAAGAGATTTTTAACCATAGCTATACTAGGTTCAACTTTAATTTGCTCAGGGGGTGTAGGTGTTCTAGTATTACTCTTACGAACCACAGTTGAAGCTTTAGCATGATCCTTTATTCTAACAGGGAAAGGTGGTTTCTCAATATAAGTAGTAGGAACAATAGGATCAACATTATAAGTGATAGTCTTTTCTTAAACTTTAATAGGTGCAACTACTTTTACTTCAATGAGAGGATTATATTTAAACCATTTCTACTTAGGGAGATCAACATGAGTAGCAAAGGATTCACAGAAAGAAGCTAGTATCTCAGAGTCAAGTCCATATTTAGTGCTAAATTCATGGAAAACATCGGTGTCCATAAAATATTTAACAAAATCAAACTTAGGTCTTATACCTGACTCCTTACCTTCATCGAGATCCCAATCTTCAGAGTTGCGTTTAATTCTTTCCAATAAATCCCATTTGAATTCAATAGTCTTCATCATAAAAGAGCCAGTACAAGAAGTATCGAATATGGAGCGATTATTGAGAGAAAGTCGAGCATACAATTTTTGAATAATAATTTCTCTTGAGAGCTCATGATTGGGGCATGAATATAACATTGACTTAAGCCCCCCAAGCTTCAGCGATACTTTCTCCTTTGCGAGGCCAAGAATTATATATATAATTACGGTTACGATGAACCAGATGCATAGGATAAAACTTCTGATGAAATTCCATTTTCA
Source organism: Triticum urartu (assembly GCF_003073215.2). Classification (NCBI taxonomy): domain Eukaryota; kingdom Viridiplantae; phylum Streptophyta; class Magnoliopsida; order Poales; family Poaceae; genus Triticum; species Triticum urartu. The sequence continues at coordinate 462,080,775 of NC_053025.1, read as the reverse complement.
ATCGGTTGTAGTTCCAAGATCCCATATCATCACATAGACTAAACCATGTCAATGCCTTTCCCTTCAAACATAAAGGGAAGACCTTCTTCTTGATAACATCATCAGGCAAGTTTAAATAATCCACAAACTTCATCCACATAGATTAAGTGCAAATCGGGATATAATGTTCAATCACCAGTGAAAGGATTAGCTAGCAGTTTCTCTATCATACCCGAAGGAATTTCAAAGTAAAAAATTCAGTAGGTTCAGTAGGTTGAGGAGCAACTCTTTCCTCTACTTGTTGGGGTGAAGATACCCTGAACAAGCACCTCAAAGGATTACTTTCCACAGTAACAAGTGACAGTAAATTTCAGCACAATATATAAATTTTTTCTTACCAAATTCCACCTACCAAAGGCGCTTCACTCCCCGGTAACGGTGCTAGAAAAGAGTCTTGATGACCCACAAGTATAGGGGATCTATCATAGTCCTTTCCATAAGTAAGAGTGTCGAACCCAACGAGGAGCAGAAGGAAATGATAAGCAATTTTCAGTAAGGTATTCTCTGCAAGCACTGAAATTATCGGTAATAGGTAGTTTTGTGATAAGGTAATTTGTAATGGGTAACAACTAATAGAAGTAAATAAGGTGCAGCAAGATGGCCCAATACTTTTTGTAGCAAAGGACAAGCCTGGACAAACTCTTATATAAAGGAAAGTGCTCCCGAGGACACATGGGAATTATCGTCAAGCTAGTTTTCATCATGTTCATATGATTCGCGTTCGGTACTTTGATAATTTGATATGTGGGTGGACCGATGCTTGGGTAATGCCCTTCCTTGGACAAGCACCCCACTTATGATTAAACCCTCTTGTAAGCATCCGCAACTACAAAATAAGTATTAAGGTAAAGCTAACCGTAGCATGAAACATATGGATCCAAATCAACCCCTTACGAAGCAACTCATAAACTAGGGTTTAAGCTTCTGTCACCTAGCAACCCATAGTTTACTTATAACTTCCCAATGCCTTCCCCTAGGCCCAAACAATGGTGAAGTGTCATGTAGTCGACATTCACATAACACCACTAGAGGAGAGACAACATACATCTCATCAAAATATCGAACGAATACCAAATTCACATGACTACTTATAGCAAGACTTCTCCCATGTCCTCAGGAACAAACGTAACTACTCACAAATCATATTCATGTTCATGATCAGAGGGGTATTAATATGCATAAAGAATCTGAACATATGGTCTTCCACCGAATAAACCAACTAGCATCAACTACAAGGAGTAATCAACACTACTAGTAACCCACAGGTACCAATCTAAGGTTTTGAGACAAAGATTGGATAGTAGAGATGAACTAGGGTTTGAGATGAGATGGTGCTGGTGAAGATGTTGATGGATATTGACCCCGTCCCGATGAGAGGATCGATGGTGATGACGATGGTGATGACTTCCCCTTCCCGGAGGGATGTTTCCCCGACAGAACAGCTCTGCCGGAGCCCTAGATTGGTTCCGCCAAGGTTCCGCCTCGTGGCGGTGGATTTTCATCCCGTGAGCTTGCTTATGATTTTTTCTTCGACGAAAGACTTCATATAGCAGAAGATGGGCACCGGAGGCCTGCCAGGGGCCCATGAGATAGGGGGCACGCCCAGGGGGGTAGGGCGCACCCCCACCCTCGTGGCCAGGGTGTGGGCCCCCTCTGGTTAATTCTTTCGCCAGTAGTTTTTACATATTCCAAAACATGCTCCCGTGATGTTTCAGGACTTTTGGAGTTGGGCAGAATAGGTCTTTAATATTTGCTCCTTTTCCAGCCCAGAATCCAGCTGCCGGCATTCTCCATATTCATGTAAACCTTGTAAAATAAGAGAGAATAGGCATAAGTATTGTGACATTATGTGTAATAACAGCCCATAATGCAATAAATATTGGCATAAAAACATGATGCAAAATGGGCGTATCATCTACATAGTTCTCGAACCCATAGGGTCCGCACGCTTAACGTTGGATGATGATTTGTATTATGAGTTATGTGATTTTAAGTACCGAAGGTTGTTCGGAGTCCCGGATGAGATCACGGACATGACGAGGAGTCTCGAAATGGTCGAGACGTAAAGATCGATATATTGGAAGGCTATATTCGGACATCGGAAAGGTTCCGAGTGATTCAGGTATTTTCCGGAGTACCAAAGAGTTACGGGAATTCGCCGGGGGAAGTAGTGGGCCTTAATGGGCCATACGGGAAAGGAGGGAAGGGCCTCAAGGGGTGGCCGCGCGCCCCCCCATGGGCTGGTCCAAATTGGACTAGGAGGGGGCGGCGCCCCCTCCTTCCTTCTCCCCTCTTTCCCCTTCCTTTCCCCTCCTAGTTGGACTAGGAAAGGGGGGAAACCTACTCCTAGTAGGAATAGGAATCCCCGCTTGGGGCACGCCATAGGAGGCCGCCCCCCCTCCTCCACTCTTTATATGGGAGAGGGGGGCACCCCAAGTTGATTCTTAGCCGTGTGCGGTGCCCCCTTCACATATTTCCACCTCGGTCATATCGTCGTAGTGCTTAGGCGAAGCCCTGCGCTAGTAACTTCATCATCACCGTCAACATGCCGTCGTGCTGACGAAACTCTCACTCAGCCTCAACTGGATCAAGAGTACGAGGGACATCACCGAGCTGAACATGTGAAGATCGCGGAGGTGCCGTGCGTTCGGTACTCGATCGGTTGGATCGCGAAGACGTTCGACTACATCAACCACGTTACATAACGCTTCCGCTTTCGGTCTACGAGGGTACGTAGACATACTCTCCCCCTCTTGTTGCTATGCATCTCCTACATAGATCTTGCATGATCGTAGGATTTTTTTTGAAATACCGACGACGACCAGGAGTAGTTTAGGAGGATCCCAAGCAGGAGGCCTGCGGCTCTTTCGATCTGTATCCCAGTTTGTGCTAGCCTTCTTAAGGAAATCTTGTTTAACTTATGTTTGTACTCAGATATTATTGCTTCTGCTGACTCATCTATGATCGAGCTCTTGTATTCGAGCCCTCGAGGCCCCTGGCTTGTAATATGATGCATGTATGACTTATTTTATTTATAGAGTTGTGTTGTGATATCTTCCCATAAGTCCTTGATCTTAATCATACATGTTTGCGTGTATGATTAGTGTACGGTCGAATTGGGGGCGTCACAAGTTGGTATCAGAGCCGACTGCCTGTAGGAATCCCCCTTCCACACTCCTTGGCCGAAGTTGAGTCTAGTCATTACAAAACCTTTACTAACATGGCTGTGTGGCCTATGGGCCCACGTCGCCATTGGGTGGTATTAGTATCTTTACTCCTCGTCTATACTCTGGGACTCTAATCTCTCTCCTATTTGGGTTAAGTGATTTTGCTAAAAAGACTAACTTTAGGTTCTCGAAAATACTTTTTCCCGGAGAGCCCCTCACTCCAGATGATCGCTTGCTGCACCAGCAGATTCGGAAGATACTCTTCGAGGTTTTCCCGAGACCCTTTTGCCCACCGACTTTACAATCCCCTACCATCGATATACCCTTATGGATAACTACCTACAATTGTCGTTCATACCTTCATCCTCAGTTGCTCTTGTTATTACAAGATGCCCTAAATTACTCTCCGTTGTTCCGAAAATCCTTTACGCTTACTGCCTTGCAGTTCTTTACCACATGAATACCCCTATTGAAAATTCCTCACACTTATTGAGTATCTGTTCATCCCCAGTTGTTTGTATGCTTCATAAGATACTCTGAAATACTATCCGACCTTCTGAGCCTCCTCTTCAAACTATTGCTCTGCAAATACTTGTATGCTTACATTATGGATGCTCCCATATCACTAGCAATATTCACTAGTATCTTTTGACACCGTCATTTTGATCCTATTGATTCGACATGTGTGCGAATGCACACAATCATCAATCAACCCTTCTAAATTATCTTTCCGGCTCTGACGTCATTTTGAACATGAGCTGGTTCTCGACCAAACTATTTGTCATCAATTGTGCCTCTGGTCTATCCAACTTATCCGTCCTTGATCAGAGCGTCTGCTTCTGATCCTTCATTTTGGAAACCGTAATTTCTTTCTATTTAAGCATCAGACTAATCAGGTGATTCTTGAACCTGATGCCTCTGCATTCTTTCTACCTCTAAGTGAGTACCGATACTCACCTTGGCTCCGTTGTGGATCGCCCGATCCATTGTTGGATTGTTATCTGACAGTGTCCTTCATATTCAGTCACCTTGTGAGTTCTTCCCCTGATACATAATGCCTTTGGTAAATTGTATCCTCTGCTTGGCCAACCATGCTCTGCTTTCGAGCTTGTGTATTTACTTTTGAAACTTGTGGTATATGTTACTAAGATGCCCGATGGGTTGAACCTATGCCTTCCCCTAATCCGTGAGAACCCAGAAGTTTTCACAAGTCATACTTTTCCGGTGTTCTACCAAATAAAATTCCAACACTACAGTTTTATCAAGACAAGAAGTGAATGAAAGGTTATGCATTGAATAAGTGGGAGTCGACCTTGAACTTTGTGTTCATGCCCATGGACCCGATGTGGAACTTATCATGGAAGCTTCTTGTAGTAATAACTATTTCCTTGATATAATATTCTTTGGTATCGGTGAATTGATTCTTTTATAATCGTGGTTTCGACCATATGTTCTTCTTAGATCCTATTTCTCGGGCAAGTTTAAGTACTTGTCTTCTGTGGATCAATACACCAGTCCAAACTTTACTTTGATATTTCGTCGTATTACCCCCCTGGCATCTCGAGATTATCTTGTAACTGCATAACTTCTTATGAGTTCTTCATCAAGTACTACATTCTCACTAATTCCAATTTTTCATGAGCTCTGAGTTATTAAACACTCAAAGACATCGATAACTGAATCGAGTCCACACCACGCAACTCTTGGTGACCTTCATTACTTACGACTGTGAACTCAATCACGTCATTCCTAGCCTGCTCGGCTATATCATTATTGTGCTAAAAATTTTACTGTGCTACCTGGTCCTTCTTCCCGGAACACAATCTTTTATGCTGAGCTAAGCTTGCATTGATTTCCTTGTCTTATCATTCCCCCTCGAACAACAAGCTTGATTTTGAGTTTGTGTCATACCCATGGTTCCAATAACTTTTGCTTCATCATTCCGTTGACTTGATGTTGTCGCCGATCAGTTACATCTTCTCGAAACCTCTCGACAAATGTGTCGTGATCATCATCAATATTCTGAGGTCTTCCAAGATATCTATCGAATTCTTGATGAGAAATGCCATCCTTTGCCCTCGATGAATTGGGTTATCATCGACAACATTATTGCATTCCCTCCAGCACAAAACTTGTTCTTGTTTTGTGCTGTACATTGAGTTCCTTGCTATCCAACTTATGTTATGTTCTACCGCGGAGTATTACCCTCTTTGATGTCTAGAATGTTGTGAGGACTGCTCCACCTCTTAGAAATTCTTGATATAGTAACACCTCTCGCCTTCTCTGTTCTTTTCTTTGTCCCCGTGTTGTTTCTAATCAGAATACCGGCAGTTGCACTTTGAGGTGTGAATTCGAAACTTCTAGCAATGTTATTGCTTTGAAGTGAATGATCGATAGTTTCATTCTAATTCTTTGGTTCATTAAGTCACCATTCTAACATTGTTCATGCGACCCAGCCCATATTTTGGTGCACCTTTCAATCAATGATTAACTGTGTATGTTTTCCTCGAGCGTACCTCATTATATCATTTGATTTGACAAATTTTATCTCTTGTTCGAATACTGGTGGGAATCCATCTTTTGGAAATCTTGATTCGTTGTCGCTGATTTCATCAGCCACCTCCTCGTCCTCTCCTTGGTTTAATGATGAACCCATGGTTCAGAACTTGCTTCCATAGTTCATTACCCGAGAATCTTACAATGTCATCTCGTCAATTTGTGTTGCACCTTTTCTTCTCAGACATCCTGAGTCCAAGGTATCCCGACAGCAATCAGATCTGAATCTCGGTCAAATATGATTGTTGGGACATATTTCCAAGAGTTATAACATTGGTCTTTATATGATCCGATAAGGTGATGTCATGCCTAGCACAACTAGCCGGAGGACCTATTGTTATAGTTTCCATTTTAGCAAGGTTAACCATTCTTCCATGAGGAAATTGCAAGACTTATTCTACAAGTTATTTCTGATGGATCCTTTGTGTTTCCAAAGTTTGATCTTCACCTGTTGACCTTGTCAATGCTAGCTCGAAGCATGTCTATGGCACTCCAATTTTCAACAAGAACATTTGAAGCCCAATGTTAAATGTTTCCTGCTCAATTATCCAAACACCGCTGTATGGTAATGTCATGAAATTTGTCTCCCCTTACCTAAAGAGTTTTCTACATTATATCCTGTCATGGATACCATGCTCTGCTTGTCCTTCCGAAGGATATACCCTTGAAATATGTGTTTAAACACATTTTCCTTTCCATTGTTCTGTTTAATCTGATAATCAAATTTTCCTTTCCATTGTTTTGTTTAACCTTTCTTGTGGTCTATATGATCTAAGCAGTAATATTCTCCTGCTTATGTAAACACATTGATGTACAACCTAGTCAGTAAGGCCATGTTACTATTGTTGATGACATTCCGATAACCACCGATGAATGAGAACTTTGCCTATTGGTCCATTTTTTTAACGAGCATGAAAATGGTTCTCTTCGTCCCTCGCCCTTGGTACCGACGTTGTTGCCGACATAACTGACAGGCTATTCTGTGACATGCCTTGCTATCATGATCGTGAAACATGACATAGCCCTTCCTACTTTTTAACCCACATGATGGGCCCATAACCCACAGTTCCGCAGGATCGAAACCTAACTCTCTTATACACCCCTGTTTCCAAAGTTATTCCAGGCGCTTGCTTTCATGTGTAATTCATGAGCCACCTCCTTAGAGCTGATCTAGTCTGGTATCAGATGCAACATTTTATTCTTGTTGCTCTGGACCCCTATCACACTTTGTTTAAGGCATCGAACGACTGGCTACCCGCTTGAAACTTGTCATGGTACCTTCTTACTTTGCTATCGATATTCTCTTAAGTTTCAGTCCGAGAGTTACTTCCCGCCACCTCCCCCGATGTTAGCTACCAGATACTTAACCTTGCAGAGGTCAACTCTTCCGAAGATACCCCTTATCCTTTTTCGTAAGTACGATGGAACCCACGAAGAAAGGATGACGACTTCATCATGATGCCCTGAAACTGAGAAATGAAGACATCAACGTAATGGATGGACCTCTTCGAGAAGAGCAACCAAGGCCGAGAAGATCTGTTAGAATTTCATAACCAACTCTTTTCCCTTACCACACCTCTTAAATCTCGGGACGAGATTTCTTGTAGTGGAGGAGATTTGTAACACCCCGAGAATCATGCTACAGTAAGCTCATGCCTAATGTTGCCATGTCATCACAATTAAGTCTAATCCTCACTTTGTTTCAATCCAAACTCAGATTCAAGTTAAATTTGAAGTCAAAGTTTACATATTCAAAAATGCAAACAAAATAGTTCATAATTTTTCAAATAATTCCTAATTACTTATGTTGGGGAAAATAACATCACCTATATTCTCAAAATGCCCTTAGGATTTAAAATAGTGCCCAAAACAACCCCTTTAATCTATTTTCATTTATATAAAATTTAAATGAAATTATATTGCCGCAAAACCTTTTTATGGCAGTGCCAAATATTGCAAAGTATTTATGTGGTACAATTTCATATTTTACAAAAGTCTTTCGGTGGCCTAACATTTTTGCAAATCCAAAAGATTAAAGAAATCAGAAAAGGAGAAAGAGAAAAGGCCAAAACCTCACTGCTCACTCTAGCCCAATGGCTACAGTAGCATGGCCCAGCCCACTTAGCACTCTTCTTCTTTCTTCTGTTCATACAAACGCCGTGGACAGAGCGCGTGCGTCGATGCCGCCGATGTCCACATGTCGGCCATCCAACCCTCCTCGACGCCTACAAGACGCCCCCGTTCCCCACTGCCAACCCTAGCTTCCCTTTCCCTCGTTTGCCTCCCCCCCTCAGATTCGCTTGTGCCCGAGTGCTAACGTCGTCGTTGCCGTGTCGATCTCGTCTCTACTAGCCTCCCAACGTTGAGAGGCGATGTCCAGAAGCTCCGTCGGGCATCTCTTCATCGACTACACTCGTCAATCGAAGCCGGGAGGCCACCGCGACGACGCCCACATCGCTTCCTCCTACACGACCACCGCGACACCATCGCCGGTTTTCTACTGCCCCGGTCCACCCAGCGCTTCCCCGAGCCCGCCACCGAGCTTTGTGGTGAGCCCCACGTCCATTCCCCCTCTGCCCCTCCACAAATTCCCGCCGTAGCCGCCGCCCCGAGCTCGCGCCGAGCTCCGTGCGCCCACGCCCCCTGGCCGCGTCTGCTCACGCCCATGGTCGTGCGCGCCCTTGATGCTTGCCTGCGAGCCCCTGTGGCCGTCTCCTACTCGTCTAGCCCCACCTCGCTCCCGCGCCTGCTGCTGCCTTGCGCCGCAGCCGCGTCCACCGCTGCCGCACCGCCTGGTGCGTCCCGCTTGCGCTTGTGCCCGCACGGCTCCTCCCTCGTCGCTACTAGCCACGTACGCCAGCGGTCACCGTTCCCCGCGCCCGCCTTCGGCTGCAGCTCCCCCTACTGTTGTTCGCCGCCGCCACCACCTACTTCTCGCAGCTCCGCCATGGTTGGACCTTCGCGTCCGCCGCTACCTGTCGCGCTCACCCCGTTCTCTGTCCGCACCGCGAGCCGTCGGCTGCTCTCACTCGCGCGTGACGTCTCGCCCCCTGCTTGCCCGGGCCTGCCCTTGCCCCGACAACGCCCGCGTAGGCCACAACTGCTCCTCGACGGCCCTGACGCCATCCCTGCGAGCCGCTGGCGCCTGAGGCGGCGGGGGCCCCGACTGCACCGACCGCACTCCGCTCCGGTCGCGCACAGCATGCGCGTGCCGTGCTACGCCCGCCCGCCGCGGCCCCTGCCGGCTGGCCGCGTCGCGCCCGACCCTGGCCATGCCCGCGGGCATGCGTGCCGGCCGTGGCCTCTGCCGGTTTTGCCTGCTAATGAGGCCAACCCCCTTGTTTAGTTAGGGTACTAATCACCCCCTAACAGCCACCCCTAACACCCCCTGACAAGTGGACCCCCCACACACTAATTTAGATTAGTGCAAAATAACTCTAAAGTTAAATGTCTCGCTGACAGATAGGTCCCACCAACAATTAAGCTAAATAGTCAAAATCAATTGAACTACTGCCTGTGACACCTGGGTACCACTGGACCTTTGACCAGCCAAAGTTGACCAGTCAACTGCTGATTAGGCGGTTGATTGGACCCCCACTGTCAGCCTCACATGCATTCTGCTGGGTACATTTCTGGGTACCCGTAGCATTTTATTCTTTTAATTCTGAATCAATGATAATTTCAGAAAATGAATAAAACTTTAAAAATTAATAGAAAATAAACCGTATCTTGGATCAAAATACTTTATACATGAAAGTTGATCAGAACGACGAGACAAATCCGGATACGCAGCCCGTTCGTCCGCCACGCATCCCTAGCATAGCGAACACGCAACTTTCCCCCTCCGGTTCGTCTGCCTAAAAATGCGAAACACCGGGGATATTTTCCCAGATGTTTCCCCCCTTCACTGGTACCACCTCATACCACATTAGGGCACATGTAGCATCACACTTTGTCATGTCATGCATCGTCATGCATCTGTTTGCTTAATATTTATTGTTTCTTCCCCCTCTTCTCTCGCTAGACACCGAGACCGACGCCGCTACTACCCAGTACGACTACGGTGTTGACGACCCCTCTCTCTTGCCAGAGCAACCAGGTAAGCCCCCCCTTGATCACCAGATATCGCCTACTCTCCTCTATACTGCTTGCATTAGAGTAGTGTAGCATGTTACTGCTTTCCGTTAATCCTATCCTGATGCATAGCCTGTCCTTGCTACTACTGTTGTTACCTTTACATGCAATCCTAATGCTTAGTATAGGATGCTAGTTTATCATCAGTGGCCATACATTCTTGTCCATCTGCCATGCTATACTATCGGGCCGTGATCACTCGGGAGGTGATCACGGGTATATACTATATACTATATACTTTATACATGATACATGTGATGACTAAAGTCGAGTTGGCTCAAGGAGTACCCGCGGTTGATTCACGAATTGGGGGCTGGAAGGACATACTTTCCCGACAGCCCTCTGTGTGGATCTTTGTGGCGAAGCGACAGGGCAGGTTGAGACCACCTAGGAGAGAGGTGGGCCTGGCCCTGGTCGGCATTCGCGGTTATTTCAAGATAACACGTTTAACGAGATCTTGGTATTTGATCTAAGTCTAGCCACTGGCCTATACGCACTAACCTTCTACGTGGGGACATTTATGGGCACTCGACGTCGTGGTATCAGCCGAAGCCTTCATGATGTCAGCGACTGAGCGGCGCGCGCCGGATTGGACTGGAACGCCTGCTAGGCTAGGTCTGCTTCCGGCCGCCCTCGCAACGTGCAGGTGTGCAACGGGCGATGGGCCCAGACCCCTGCGCCATAGGATTTAGACCGGCGTGCTGACCTCTTTGTTGTGCCTAGGTAGGGCTGCGGCGTGTTGATCTTCTGAGGCCGGGCATGACCCAGAAAAGTGTGTCCGGCCAAATGGGATCGAGCGTGTTGGGAAATGTGGTGCACCCTGCAGGGAAGTTAATCTATTCGAATAGCCATGATCTTCGGTAACAGGATGACTTGGAGTTGTACCTTGACCTTATGACAACTAGAACCGATACTTAATAAAACGCACCCTTCCAAGTGCCAGATACAACTGGTGGTCGCTCTCTCACAGGGCGACGAGGGGAGGATCATCGGTTAGGATTATGCTATGCGATGTTACTTGGTGAAGTTACCTTCCGCTCTCTTCTACATGCTGCAAGATGGAGGCGGGCAGAAGCGTAGTCTTCGATAGGACTAGCTACCCCCTCTTATTCCGGCTTTCTGCAGTTCAGTCCACATATGATACCCTTATTCCATTTGATACCAATGCATACATATGTAGTGTAGCTCCTTGCTTGCGAGTACTTTGGATGAGTACTCACAGTTGCTTTGCTCCCTCTTTTCCCCCTTTCTACACTCGATTGCTACGACCAGACGTTGGAGCCCAGGAGCGAGACGCCACTGTCGATGACGACTACTACTACTCGGGAGGTGCCTACTACTACGTGCAGCCCGCTGACGACGACCAGGAGTAGTTTAGGAGGATCCCAGGCAGGAGCCCTGCGCCTCTTTCGATCTGTATCCCAGTTTGTGCTAGCCTTCTTAAGGAAATCTTGTTTAACTTATGTCTGTACTCAGATATTATTGCTTCCGCTGACTCGTCTATGATCGAGCTCTTGTATTCGAGCCCTCGAGGCCCCTGGCTTGTAATATGATGTTTGTATGACTTATTTTATTTGTAGAGTTGTGTTGTGATATCTTCCCGTAAGTCCTTGATCTTAATTGTACATGTTTGCATGTATGATTAGTGTACGGTCGAATTGGGGTGTCACAAAAGAACACCCCATGCTTCAAATTTCTCACACAACGCTTACCATACGTGCATGCTACGGGACTTGCAAACCTCAACACAAGTATTTCTCAATTTCACAATTACTCAACTAGCACGACTCTAATATCACCACCTTTATATTGCAAAACTATTGCAATGAATCAAACATATCATATTCAGTGATCTACAAGTTTTATGTAGGATTTTATGACTAACCATGTGAATGATCAATTCCTGTCATCTCTCTAAATAGATATAAGTGAAGCAAGAGAGTTTAATTCTTTCTACAAAAGACATGCCCACGCTCTAACAAATATAAGTGAAGCAAAAGAGCATTCTACAAATGGCAGTTTTATATGTGAAGAGAAACAGGCAATCCGAACTTCAAATGATATAAGTGAAGCACATGAAGCATTCTATAAAGCCATACTCAAAAGATATAAGTGAAGTGCAAAGAGCATTCTATAAATCAACCATGTACTATCTCATACCAGCATGGTGCATAAAAGAAAAGTGAAAACTAAATGCAAAAGACGCTCCAAGATTTACGCATATCATGTGACGAATAAAAATATAGCTCCAAGTAAAATTACCGATAATCGTTAGAAGAAAGAGGGGATGCCTTCCAGGGCATACCCAAGCTTGGTTGCTTGGAAGTCCTTGAATATTTCCTTGGGGTGCTTTGGGCATCCCCAAGCTTAGGCTCTTGCCACTCCTTATTCCTTCATCCATCGTGATCTCTCCCAAAACTTGAAAACTTCAATCACACAAAACTTAACAGAAAACTCGATAAGATCCGTTAGTATAATAAACCAAATCACTACTCTAATACTGTTGCAAACCAATTCATATTTTGTTTTTGCATTGTAGATATTGTAATATAACTTTTCCATGGCTTAATCCACTGATAGAAATCGATAGTTTCATCAAAACAAGCAAACAATGCATCAAAAATAGAATCTTTCTTAAACAGGACAGTCTGTAGTAATCTGAACATTCACCATACCTATGGTACTCAAAATATTCTTCCACAATTAGCAAAAATAAACAATTTGTATGGAAAGACAGTGCAAAAAGTTTCAGAACCGTTTGACATTCCAGTTAAAAATGTAAAATCATGCACTACAACCAAAGTTTCTGTTCTGCACCGCACAAACCAACAAGCAATGTAAACATCCTAAAGGCAAATTGACGGTGTCCTGGACTAGGGGGTACTGACCACGTCGTCTCCCGATCTATTAGATTGGGCCGAGGCCCCCCATGGCCGTATACTCATGGGCCAGTTCAGACAGCTGCCGCACACAAGGAAGATTCCACAAAGACTTGGCGATCAAGACAAGGACTTCTCCCCACCGGCGTATTCGGCTAGGACTCTTGTTAACCTAGTCCTCTGGTGCATTATATAAACCAGGGCCAGGCTAGTCGATAGAACATACAGAACAACAATCATACCATAGGCTAGCTTCTAGGGTTTAGCCTCTCCGATCTCGTGGTAGATCTACTCTTGTACTACCCATATCATCAATATTAATCAAGCAGGACGTAGGGTTTTACCTCCATCGAGAGGGCCCGAACCTGGGTAAAACTTCGTGTCCCTTGCCTCCTGTTACCATCCGGCCTAGACGCACAGTTCAGGACCCCCTACCCGAGATCCACCAGTTTTGACACCGACATTGGTGCTTTCATTGAGAGTTCCGCTGTGTGATCGACAAAAGGATCGATGACTCGCCTGCAGATCAACTGCGACTTCGGCATCTTCGTCATCAGTTCGACTGGTCACCTTGGTTCGACCAAGAATTGCGCCCCGTGTTCGGATCACCATGTTCGGACGAGGGCCTTCATAAAACATCAACTCCGATCTCTATCAAGATCACAGAGGAATCATCTATGGAGCTCGAGGCTCAACGTCAACATTGCCCTCAAGCGACCGTGCTGTTTTTTTGGATAGCGAACTCGTATCTGTCGCCACCACCTCCTCGAGTATCGCTTTGGTGGAATTGTGCGGAATTGAGTCTATAACAACCTTGAAAAATTTCATCGAGTTCTGATGGAGGAATCTCTGGCAATTCACGATATACCGGAGCCTTGTCAAATCTGGATGGGAATTTGGATGAGTTTAGGGCGTGGTATCCAGCTTCTAGCTCGGACGTCCTTTGGAAGATCCAACCATTGATCGGCTGCGGAATTCCTATATCTACCTCCTCTCAAAATTTCAGCTCGATCCGACCGTCCAAACTCCGGGAACCTTCCGATTAGTGCATCACTTTTCGGATCTGTTTTCTGCGCGAAAACGAATCCGACCCGAGTTCATCTTTTTTATGAATGGGATTTCGGACATCCCTTTTGAAGGAAGTTTTGTATGGGGTATCGTGTTTTGTTCCTGAACACATCCCACTAACTTTAAGATCTTTTGAACATGATCTTCAACATCATGCTGGTGTCAAACTAGTCTGACAATATTACTCCACGGCTGCCGACCTGTGCTAGACACGTCGTCACTTTAGCCGAGCTCAACTTCTTCGGATCATCATCTCGGCAAGCCGAACAAGAGTCTGGCATCGCGAAGGATAAATCATCATCAACATCGCCGCCCCACGGATTACACGGAGCGGGCATACAGGCATCGCCGCACGGTCGCTTCATCAAGCCGGCATCGACCACGTCACGACCTGCATCGACAGGGCCGCACTATTGCTTCTTCAAGCTGGTGTCCATCACGCCGACCTACTTCGACTCATCGGCTGACATCGAGGCTTCGACATCTCGGCTGGACCGGGGGCTTCACCATCTCTTCATCAACCTACTCCGGACACTTCGGCGTCACTAGCCGACCAGCTCCGTCACGTTAGCTGGGCCAAGGGCTTTGCCTCGGCGAGTCAACCTTTACCAGCATTGCCATGCCGTCGTTTTATCGCCCATCAGGCAATGGGTGTGCGGAGCGAGTCCCAATTTTGGGAATCACCTTCCTTCGGATTGCTACAACAAATAAACCAGGTGCTATTAATCCCAGTATTTTTTGCTTGTTTGAGTTCATTTTCCCAAGGAATTATTACTCTGGTTTGTCCATGATATGTACACAGGTCTATCAAATGGTGACCGCATTAACGATGGTCGCGTGGTGGTTCAATCAGTTTCCGTACATAGTCCGGCGAACACCGCATCCGGAGCTAGGACTGACCTGTAAATTCAGGCTTTGCCACGCCTTTACTAAATCACGCCGACGCCCTGCATCGACATTGACTTTGGCGCCAGGCCATATTTCTTCTATTCCTCACTTTGCATAAATTATTTACTATGCAACATTTTTTTTAATTATCATTATTACTATTATCTCTGGTTTGCAATATTTTTTGTGCACAGGAAAATGATCCGGGGACTTCGGCGTCACTTTGCCGGTCTGCATTGACCGTGTGATGTCACCACTTCGGTGTGTCGAGCTCTCCGCTCCGCCACCTCGGGACCAGCTTGGGGGATGGAACCTTGCCCCGCATCAAGCTCGGACCGCGTCATCAATACCGAACACATTAACCAGCTAAGTCGCTTTCATGCTCAAAGCTTTAATTTCTAACTTGTGTTCGGTTCGACCAAGCATTATACTTTTTTGGAAAAAAGTTGCTTGTAAAAAACTTCCTTGTCCAAACTTTGTTTGTGACACATAAATTCAAATACCCAATTCATTTGGGGGCTTCCTTCATGAAGCTTTTCCACTTGCATATGATTATACTTGTACGGCTTCGTTCCTTGTTCGTGTATTACGCCACAATATGCACCATATTGACTTAAGCGATTTGCAAGATGGGTTGCCTCGCTCCTGTGTTTACCCCTACGTTCCCCGATTGTTCGGCTAGGGAGTAAAAGGAGCACCTCTGCGATTGTCACGATCGGGTCGCCTGAGCCGGACCTCAGACTGGGTGAAGCCGAAAGCTAGCGCTCTTATAGTTTTCAATGATGGTCGGCACACAATGGAACTTATGAGTACAAAAAATCTATTGCACAAGTCTCATAATAACAATGAGCACCGAAGAAAGGTATCGGTGGGGGTACTATTTTCTTCGAAGATGCTTCTTACACTTCACGGTAATATAGCATAAGTTCCCTGAGCGTGCTTTGTTTGTTACAGCCTTATGGCCGATGGCCTGGTTATTGGAAACACCGTCGATATTCTCGACCGATGGAGTACATAACACTTTTCGGTCCTTGACCGAAGAGGGAGAAGCTGACGGTCGGTTAAGACGCGTTTAAAGTTTGATTGAACATAGATATGATATAAGTACTTCGGTACATGTAGTCATTCTTCTACCCAAGTCACTTGGGGGCTCTTAAGTTTATTTGAGCCGTTTTATAATAAGTGTTCTTATTCTTAGTCGTTGCAAAGTTTTATTATTATTATTTATCACTCCTTTTTTCGACACGAGTGTGCGGTCACTAGCCGGGGAGCCTAATTTCTCTCTCAAAGCCGCTAGAAGCCGTAGGCTAACCCACTCGAAGTCTTGAGATAGGATGTATCATGTTAAACCATGACAGAAGCACTTCTTTTTTCTAAGACCAACTTTTGGATTGGCACCAAACACTTGATATTGTTCGGACGTCATGTTTTTACTGACGTTTCTTGGTTTTCCAAGCTTTTTGGCACTTTTAAACTATTTGTGATGTTCTAGCATTAGTCTCGCAGTGCAACGCCGGACACCTTTAGGGATTCGACAAAAACATTCTCAGATATTGCTATATATGCATCGGTTTCGAATTGTGTCTTCAGTCAATAGTTGGGTTGCTCGGCTCCTGCACTTGCTTCCTACGTTCAGTTTTGTTCGGCTAGGCGTGCAAAGGGAGAACCACTGCGATTGTGCTTCCAGCTCACATGGTTAAGCACCTCAGTGGAGAAAGCCAAAAACTGACTTTCACAATAAGCGTAAACTGGTCAGCGATCCGATGACTATGTTAAATGATGGGCCGTTCATAACATTGGCCGAAGTGTTTACGGCTTGACCCCGACTATCGCCGAACACTACCGGGGGCTATTAACTGTCCTCCCAAACTAAATCCTCAATATTTTGCTCTTACATTAGAGCTGAGGTTTAATGATCATGCTTAGCATGACAACCCAAAGAAAGGAACCGATAGCGGGACTATTTTCTTTGGAAGACATTTCTTCTGTTAAACAGTAATATAACTCTCTGCGTACCTTTGTTTATAAAACCGTATGGCCAGATTGCCTTGTTTGTTGTAAATCTTTGCCCTCATAAAGGCTTTATAAAGTAGGACAAACACTCCTCGGCTAATGGCCGAGGAGGTGGAAGCCGATGGTCGGTCAACAAAGTTTTGTACAATGTGGATCCGAGCATTAATGACGTAAAGTACTTGGATACATAGAGTCATTACACATAATTTGCGATTTTACTATGGATATTGATCCTTAATTCGGCCACCTGTGCCCGCATTAAGGCTCGGGGGCTACTGGGCTTCGGGCTTATTATTTACAAATATTAAAGGGGTACATTGATCCCCTGATCTGGTGTTACCACCCGACCAGTGTCTCGGGGGCTACTGCATTGCTTGTCCAATGCAGAAAATTTTATGTGCAATATAGTTTCCGAGGAGATTTTGATCCTCAGGTTGGTCGGCCGCACCCAACCTGAGTCTCGAGGACCGAGCACACCGCTTTTAGTGTCCCGAAGTATTCTGCCGAGCTTGGACTTGATCCTCAGGCCGATTTTGCAAAATCAACCTGAGTCTCAGCGGCTACTAGGATCAGCGGTCTTACGTCATCCTTCAGGTGCATCTCGGGTTTTAGACCGATACACACCTTGAGGGCTACTGGCTATATATCTCGGCAGAGAATAAATTGCACCAATAAAAAATATTCACAAAAATCGGCCCACATTCGGGGTGGTGCACCACCTTAGAAGCAGCCCGGCATAAAGCTCGGGCCCTAGTGGCTGGCTCCATAGAGGGCATTTCCAGCATTAAGCTCGGCTAAACTCCTTCAACCTTCTTTGAACCAAGGTGATTTACGACACCTCAGATGTAGTCCGGCGTTGGAGCTCGGATACAGTCCGGCATTGGAGCTCGGATATACAGTCCGGCGTTGGAGCTCGGATACATAGTCCAGCGTTGGAGCTCGGATACATTCCGGCGTTAGAGCTGGGAAGCGGTCCGGCGTTGGTGCTCGGTTGCAAAAGATACCTCGAATACAGTCCGACGTTGGAGCTCGGATGCAAGAGGATGCTGCCGCCCGGGAACAACTTCAAACCCGAGGTGTGGCATAAAAATAACAAGGCATTGGTAAAGGCCGGAAACTTAAAGGGGCTCCTCGGATACCCAACGTGTAAACTCGTCGAATGCATTTCAGCGATCCTCAAGATTGAAGATAAAGAAGATTTGTTGAACCAGTTTTCAAGACCGACGAGCGAAGATGAAGAACAGTTCAGAAGAATCAAGGAGCGTCCCTAACTTGAAGACTGGTTCACGGGGCTACTGACGGTGTCCTGGACTAGGGGGTACTCACCACGTCGTCTCCCGATCTATTAGATTGGGCCGAGGCCCCCCATGGCCGTATACTCATGGGCCAGTTCGGACAGCTGCCGCATACAAGGAAGATTCCACAAAGACTTGGCGATCAAGACAAGGACTTCTCCCCACCGGCGTATTCAGCTAGGACTCTTGTTGACCTAGGCCTCTGGTGCATTATATAAACCAGGGCCAGGCTAGTCGATAGAACATACAGAACAACAATCATACCGTAGGCTAGCTTCTAGGGGTTAGCCTCTCCGATCTCGTGGTAGACCTACTCTTGTACTACCCATATCACCAATATTAATCAAGCAGGACGTAGGGTTTTACCTCCATCGAGAGGGCCCGAACCTGGGTAAAACTTCGTGTCCCTTGCCTCCTGTTACCATCCAGCCTAGACGCACAGTTCAGGACCCCCTACCCGAGATCCGCCGGTTTTGACACCGACACAAATCTTGGCACATTTTTTTATAATACAAAGGAATTGTGCAAGGGGATAATTATTTTTGTTAAAATTTTTCTGTAATCAAGGGTCACAAAGTTTCCATGGGCATGAACAAAGTTCAAGGCTAGCTCCCATTTTAACAATTCTCGTCTTTCTCACTTTCGCTTTTCTTTTTGAAAAAGTTTTAGGTTCCCCTCTTTATTTTTTTGTTTTTAAACTTTATAAAAGCACTCAAAAGAAATAAATGACTCTCTAAAACTTCTGGGTTGTCTCCCTGGCAGCGTTGTCTTTAAAACCATTAAGCTAGGCATATAGTGCTCAAGTAAAGGATCCACCAGGATCCCAAGGTATATCAAAACCAATTTGAATTAGCAACAATTTGGCATTTAGTAGTGAGCACAAAGCAACATATATCAAGCAATGACGAAGTCTAACTCTCTTCCTATGCATCGGCATGTCATAAAAGAACAATTCATTCACACATAGTAAAGGCCAATGCATAGTATAAACAGTTTCTTGCAATTTTATAGTGTTGGAAACATAGAGAGGTGGAGATGTAGTTCCTCTCTCATAATAATTGCAAGTAGGAGCAGCAAGCACATGCATATTACATTCATCAAAATCATCATGTGCAACGGTAAAATGCAACCCGTCAACATAATCCTTAATAAGAGCAAACTCCTCCGATATAGTGTAGTTTGGAGAATTCAAAAGGATAATAGGACTATTATGTGTGGGTGCAATAGAAACAATTTCATGTTTAACATAAGGAACTATAGCAAGTTCATCACCATAAGCATCATTCATATTTGCATCATGGCCACAAGCATAGCAAGCATCAAGTTTCATCAAAAAGGGGTATTTCAAAAGAATCAACGGGATCATAACAATCATCCTTCGGTAAGAACGAAGGGACATTAAATAATGTATGAGTTGGAGAGTTACTCTCATTAGAAGGTGGGCACGGGTAGCTAATCTGATCTTCCTCCTTTTGTTCTTCGCTCTCCTCATCATCCTTTTCATCCAATGAGCTCACAGTTTCATCAATTTCTTCTTCCATAGACTCCTGCAAAATATTAGTCTCTTCTTGGACAACAGAGGAGTCCTCAATATATGGTTTAACATAGGCATTAGAAGCATAATTATCATAAAAATATTAAGTATGGCAAAATTTTCAGATTTGTAAAGAGTATCATCATACTTTTCAATCAAAGAAGCAATTTCATAAGCACCCTGAAAAGCAACAAATTCTTCAATTTGTTGAAGATCATAGTAATTATAAACACCCTTAGCATACGAAGATACGATTCCATTATCACTAAACTCACATTGGTAGGGAAGGTGTTTCTTAGGGTTTTCAGAACAACAAGTAACATCATATATTTCACATAAATTCCAAGCATAGAATTGCAAACGATGAATTTGATCTAGTAAAAGTTTCCCTTTTTGAGATAAGAGGTGTCGCACATAACAAGCATGTTCATCTAAATATTTTCCCTCAACTAAGCTAGTTGGGGTTTCAGCACAAGCACAGAGGGATCGAAGATGATCCAAGTAAAAAGCTTCAGTAGTGTGATAGATTTTGAGTGGTTCTTCAACCATTGGTTCAGTAGGTACAACTAATTTTTTTGGTATTTTGCGTTTCCTACCCATAACTAAAGATAGAAAAAAACTAAGAACAACAAATAAAAATTACTTAGTGATAAAACAAACAAGCACACACGAGAATATTAACCCCACGCTATAACTACCCGACAACGGCGCCAGAAAAAGGTCTTGATAACCCACAAGTATAGGGGATCAATTGTATCCTCTTTTGATAAGTAAGAGTGTCGAACACAACGAGGAGCTAAAGGTAGACCAAATATTCCCTCAAGTTCTATCGACCACCGATACAACTCTACGCACGCTTTACCTAGAACAAGTATGAAACTAGAAGTACTTTGTAGGTGTTGTTGGATAGGTTTGCAAGATAATAAAGAGCACGTAAATAAAAACTAGGGGCTGTTTAGATGAAGACACAACTAAGTTAGTTTTAGTAGAGAGCTTTTTGTCACAAGAAAGTTATTTGTCCCTAGGCAATCGATAACTAGACCGGTATTCATTATTGCAATGTTATTTGAGGGAGAGGCATAAGCTAACATACTTTATTTTCTTGGATCATATGCACTTATTATTGGAACTCTAGCAAGCATCCGCAACTATTAAAGATCATTAAGGTAAAACCCAACCGTAGCATTAAAGTATCAAGTCCTCTTTATTCCCATACACAAACAACCTACTTACTCAGGTCCGTGCTTCTGTCATTCACGCCACCCGCCATAAGAAAATCATGAACATATTGCAAACCCTACAGCGGGGACCCCTCATGCTTGCGCAACACGAAGAGCACCATAGGACAACACCAATAATAAAACATGCAACTCAAACCAATCACGGTCATCAATTAACCCATAGGACAAAACAGATCTACTCAAACATCATAGGATAGCCATACATCATTGGGAAATAATATATAGCGCGGAGCACCATGTTTAAGTAGAGATTACAACAGGTAAAAGAGGGGTTACACCAATGCATAGAGGGGGGAAGAGTTGGTGATGACGACGGTGAAGTTGTTTGTGTAGATTGCAGTGACGATGATGGCCCCGGCGGCATTCCGGCGCCACCGGGAGAGAGGGGGAGAGGGCCCCCTTCTTCTTCTTCTTCTTCTTCTTCTTTCTTGACCTTCTCCCTAGATGGGAGAAGGGTTTACCCTCTGGTACATGGCCTCCATGGTGACGGAGGGGCGAGAGCCCCTCCGAGATTGGATCTCTCTCTCTTTCTCTCTCTATTTCTGCCTTCCCTGATTCTGCCCTTTCACCCTTTCTTAAATTCCCGGAGATCCATAACTCCGATTGGGCTGAATGTTGGACACAATCTCTATCTGGATATTAGCTTTCTTGCCACGAAAGAAGGGCACCAACCGCCTTACGGAGTGGCCACGAGGGCCCAGGGCGTGCCTGACCCCCTGGGGCGCACCCCCTGCCTCGTGGCCCCCTCGGGCATCATCTCGCGTTGATTCTTCTTCCCAAAAATCACATATATTCCAAAAAAAATCTCCGTTAGTTTTATCCCGTTTGGACTCCGTTTGATATGGATTTTCTGCGAAACAAAAAACATGCAACAAACAGGAACTGGCACTAGGCACTGGATCAATATGTTAGTCCCAAAAATAGTATAAAAAGTTGCCAAAAGTATATGAAAGTTGTATAATATTGGCATGGAACAATAAAATTTTTTAGATACGACGAAGATGTATCACCCCTCCCCTGTATATAAAGGAGTGGAGGAGGGGAGGGCCGACCCTCTCTATGGCGCGCCCCAAGGGGGATTCCTACTCCTAGTTGGAGTAGGTTCCCCCTTTCCCTAGTTGGATTAGGAGAAGAAGGAAGAGGGATAAGGAGAGAAGGAAAGGGGGCCCGCCCCCTCCCAATTTGGATTGGGCTTGGGGGGGGGCACCCCCACCTGGCGCCTCCTCCTCTCTCCCACTAAGGCTCAATAAGGCCCATTGACTCCCCGGGGGGTTCCCGTAACCTCCCGGTACTCCGGAAAATGCCCGAATTCATCCGGGACCATTCCGGTAACCTTCCAATATATCGATATTTATATCTCGACCATTTAGAGACTCCTCATCATGTCTGTGATCACATCCGGGACTCCGAACTACCTTCGGTACATCAAAACACATAAACTCATAATATCGATCGTCATCGAACGTTAAGCGTGCGGACCCTACGGGTTTGAGAACTATGTAGACATGACCGAGACTCACTTCCAGTAAATAACCAATAGCGGAACCTGGATGTTCATATTGGTTCCTACATATTCTACAAAGATCTTTATCGGTCAAACCGCATAACAACATACGTTGTTCCCTTTGTCATCGGTATGTTACTTGCCCGAGATTCAATCGTCGGTATCATCATACCTAGTTCAATCTCGTTACCGGCAAGTCTCTTTACTCGTTGCATAATGCATCATCCCTCAACTAACTCATTATTCACATTGCTTGCAAGGCTTATTGTGATGTGCATTACCGAGAGGGCCCAGAGATACCTCTCCGATACACGGAGTAACAAATCCTAATCTTGATCTATGCCAACTCAACAAACACCATCGGAGACACCTGTAGAGCATCTTTATAGTCACCCAGTTACGTTGTGACGTTTGATAGCACACTAAGTGTTCCTCCGGTATTAGGGAGTTGCATAATCTCATAGTCATAGGAACATGTATAAGTTATGGAGAAAGCAATAGCAATAAACTAAACGATCATAGTGATGAGCTAACGGATGGGTCAAGTAAATCACATCATTCTCTAATGATGTGATCTCGT
The DNA here is from genome assembly GCF_003073215.2 of Triticum urartu. Taxonomy (NCBI): domain Eukaryota; kingdom Viridiplantae; phylum Streptophyta; class Magnoliopsida; order Poales; family Poaceae; genus Triticum; species Triticum urartu. Next base: position 462,057,877 of record NC_053025.1, on the reverse strand, counting down.
TCATCAAATGACAACTCTTGTCCATGGCTAGGAAACTTAACCATCTTTGATTAACGAGCTAGTCAAGTAGAGGCATACTAGTGACACTCATTTTGTCTATGTATTCACACATGTACCAAGTTTCCAGTTAATACAATTCAAGCATGAATAATAAACATTTACCATGATATAAGGAAATATATAAATAACAACTTTATTATTGCCTCTAGGGCATATTTCCTCCAGTCTCCCACTTGCACTAGAGTCAATAATCTAGATTACACAGTAATGATTCTAACACCCATGGAGTCTTGGTGTTGATCACGTTTTGCTCGTGAGAGAGGCTTAGTCAACGGGTCTGCAACATCCAGATCCGTATGTATCTTGCAAATCCCTATGTCTCCCTTCTTGACTTGATCGCGGATGGAATTGAAGCGTCTCTTGATGTGCTTGGTTCTTTTGTGAAATATGGATTCCTTTGCCAAGGTAATTGCACCAGTATTGTCACAAAATGTTTTCATTGGACCCGATGCTCTAGGTATGACACCTAGATCGGATATGAACTCCTTCATCCAGACTCCTTCATTTGCTGCTTCCGAAGCAGCTATGTACTCCGCTTCGTACGTAGATCCCGCCCCGACGCTCTGCTGGGAACAACACCAACTGACAGCTCCACCATTCAATAAAAATACGTATCCGGTTTGTGAGATAGAGTCATCCGGATCAGTGTCAAAGCTTGCATCGACGTAACCACTTACGACTATCTCTTTGTCACCTCCATAAATGAGAAACATATCCTTAGTCCTTTTCAGGTATTTCAGGATGTTCTTGACCGCTGTCTAGTGATCCACTCCTGGATTACTTTGGTACTGATACGTCCATTTTGCATCATGCATTTATATCGATATTTATTGCATTATGGGCTGTTATTACACATAATGTCACAATACTTATGCCTATTCTCTCTCATTTTACAAGGTTTACATGAAGAGGGAGAATGCCGGCAGCTGGAATTCTGGGCTAGAAAAGGAGCAAATATTAGAGACCTATTCTGCACAGCTCCAAAAGTCCTGAAACTCCACGGGAGTCATTTTTAGAATATATAAAAAATATTGGGTGAAGAAAGCACCGGAGGGGGGCCACCCACTGTCCACGAGGGTGGGGGGCGCGCCCTACTCCCCTGGGCGCGCCCCCTGCCTTGTGGGCCCCCTGGCAGGCCTCCGGTGCCCATCGTCTGCTATATGAAGTCTTTCGTCCGAGAAAAGAAATCATAAGCAAGCTCACGGGATAAAACTCTACCGCCACGAGGCGGAACCTTGGCATAACCAATCTAGGGCTCCGGTGGAGCTGTTCTGCCGAGGAAACATCCCTCCGGAAGGGGGAAATCATCACCATCGATCCTCTCATCTGGAGGGGGTCAATCTCCATCAACATCTTCACAACACCATCTCATCTCAAACCCTAGTTCATCTCTTGTATCCAATCTTTGTCTCAAAACCTTAGATTAGTACCCGTGGGTTGCTAGCAGTGTTGATTACTCCTTGTAGTTGATGCTAGTTGGTTTACTTGGTGGAAGATCATATGTTCAGATCCTTTATGCATATTAATACCCCTATCATTATGAACATGAATATGATTTGTGAGTAGTTACATTTGTTCCTGAGGACATGGGAGAAGTCTTTCTATAAGTACTCACGTGAATTTGGTATTCGTTCGATATTTTTGATGAGATGAATGTTGTCTTTCCTCTAGTGGTGTCATGTGAACATCGACTACATGACACTTCACCATTGTTTGGGCCTAGGGGAAGGCATTGGGAAGTAATAAGTAGATGATGGGTTGCTAGAGTGACAGAAGCTTAAACCCTAGTTTATGAGTTGCTTCGTAAGGGGCTGATTTGGATCCATATGTTTCATGCTATGGTTAGGTTTACCTTAATACTTCTTTGTAGTTGAGGATGCTTGCAAGAGGGGTTAATCATAAGTGGGGTGCTTTTCCAAGGAAGGGCAGTACCCAAGCACCGGTCCACCCACATATCAAATTATCAAAGTACCGAACGCGAATCATATGAGCGTGATGAAAACTAGCTTGACGATAATTCCCATGTGTCCTCGGGAGCGTTTTCCTTTATATAAGAGTTTGTCCAGCCTTGTCCTTTGCTACAAAAAGGATTGAGCCATCTTGGTGCACCTTATTTACTTTTATTACTAGTTACCCATTACAAATTACCTTATCACAAAACTATCTGTTACCGATAATTTCAGTGCTTGCAGAGAATACCTTACTGAAAACTGCTTATGATTTCCTTCTGCTCCTCGTTGGGTTCGACACTCTTACTTACCGAAAGGACTATGATAGATCCCCTATACTTGTGGGTCATCAAGACTCTTTTCTGGCGCCGTTGCCGGGGAGTGAAGCGCCTTTGGTAGGCGGAATTTGGTAAGGAAAAATTTATATAGTGTGCTGAAATTTACTGTCACTTGTTACTATGGAACATAATCCTTTGAGGGGCTTGTTCGGGGTATCTTCACCCAGACCAGTAGAGCAAAGAGTTTCTCTTCAACCCACTGACCCTACTGAAAATGTTTACTTTGAAATTCCTTCGAGTATGATAGAGAAACTGCTAGCTAATCCTTTCACAGGTGATGGAGCATTACATCCTGATTTGCACCTAATCTATGTGGATGAAGTTTGTGGATTATTTAAGCTTGCAGGTATGCCCGAGGATGTTATCAAGAAGAAGGTCTTCCCTTTATCTTTGAAGGGAAAGGCATTGACATGGTTTAGGCCTATGTGATGATATGGGATCATGGAACTACAACCGATTGAAATTGGAATTTCATCAGAAGTTTTACCCTATGCATCTTGTTCATCGTGATCGTAATTATATATATAATTTTTGGCCTCGTGAAGGAGGAAGCATCAGTCAAGATTGGGGGAGGCTTAAGTCAATGTTATATTCATGCCCCAATCATGAGCTCTCAAGAGAAATTATCATTCAAAATTTTTATGCTCGACTTTCTCTCAATAATCGCTCCATGCTCGATACTTCTTGTACTGGTTATTTTATGATGAAGACTATTGAATTCAAATGGGATTTATTGGAGAGAATTAAACGCAACTCTGAAGATTGGGATCATGACAAAGGTAAGGAGTCAGGTATAACCCCAAAGTTTGATTGTGTTAAATCTTTTATGGATACCGATGCCTTTTGTGAATTTAGCACTAAATATGGACTTCACTCTAAGATAGTAGCTTCTTTCTGTGAATCCTTTGCTACTCATGTTGATCTCCCTAAGGAGAAGTGGTTTGAATATAATCCTCCCGTTGAAGTAAAAGTAGTTGCACCTATTAAAGTTGAAGAAAAGGATCATGCTAAAGCTTCAAATGTGGTTCGTAAAAGTAATACTAGAACACCTACACCCTCTGAGCAAATTAAAGTTGAACCTAGTATTGCTATGGTTAAAGATCTCTTGGCCGATAATATTGATGGGCATGTTATTTACTTCTGTGATGAAGCTACTAGAATTGCTAGACCCGATACTAAAAATAAACATATACCTGTTGTAGGCATGCCTGTTATTTCTGTTAAAATAAGAGATCATTTCTATCATGGCTTATGTGATATGGGTGCTAGTGCAAGTGCAATACCTCATTCGTTATACAAAGAAATTATGCATGATATTGCACCTACCAAGATAGAGGAAAATGATGTTACAATTAAGCTTGCCAATAGAGACACTATTTCACCAATTAGGATTGTTAGAGATGTTGAAGTCTTGTGTGGGAAAGTTAAATATCCTGCTGATTTTCTTGTTCTTGGTTCCCCACAAGATAACTTTTGTCCCATTATATTTGGTAGACCCTTCTTGAATACTGTTAATGCTAAGATAGACTGCAAAAAGGATGTTGTTACTATTGGTTTGGGGGATATGTCTCATGAGTTTAATTTTGCTAAATTTCATAGACAACCCCATGGTAAAGAATTTCCTGGTAAAGATGAAATTATTGGTCTAGCTTCTAGTGCAGTGCCTCCTAATGATCCATTAGAACAATATTTGCTCGACCATGAAAATGATATGTTTATGAATGAAAGAAGGGAAATAGATGAAGTATTCTTTAAACAGGGACCTATTTCGAAACACAACTTGCCTGTTGAAATTCTAGGGGATCCTCCTCCACCCAAGGGTGATCCCGTGTTTGAGCTTAAACCATTACCTGATACTCTTAAATATGCTTATCTTGATGAGAAAAAGATATATCCTGTTATTGTTAGTGCTAACCTTTCAGAGCATGAAGAAAAGAAATTATTGAAAACTCTGAAGAAGCACCGTGCTGCTATTGGATATACTCTTGATGATCTTAAGGGCATTAGTCCCACTCTATGCCAGCACAAAGTAAAATTGGAGAAAGACGCAAAACCGGTTGTTGATCACCAACGACGGTTAAATCCTAAGATGAAAGAACTGGTAAGAAAAGAAATACTAAAGCTTCTGGAGGCAGGTATAATTTATCCCGTTGCAGATAGTCAGTGGGTAAGTCATGTCCATTGTGTCCCTAGGAAGGGAGGTATTACTGTTATTCCTAATGATAAGGATGAATTGATCCCATAAAGAATTGTTACAGGTTATAGAATGGTAACTGATTTCCACAAATTAAATAAAGCTACTAAAAAGAATCATTACCCTTTACCTTTTATTGATCAAATGCTAGGAAGATCATCCAAACAAACACATGTTTGCTTTCTAGATGGTTATTCTGTTTTTTCTCAAATACCTGTGTCAAAAGAGGATCAAGAAAATACAACTTTCACTTGCCCTTTCGGTACCTTTGCTTATAGGCATATGCCTTTTGGTTTATGCAATGCACCTGCTACCTTTCAAAGACATATGACTGCTATATTCTCTTACTTTTGTGAAAATATTGTTGAGGTATTCATGGATGATTTTTCTATATATGGAACTTCTTTTGATGATTGGTTAAGCAACCTTGATCGAGTTTTGCAGAGATGTGAAGAAACTAATCTCGTGTTAAATTGGGAGAAGTGCCACTTTATGGTTAATGAAGGTATTGTCTTGGGGCATAAAATTTCTAAAAGAGGTATTGAAGTTGATAAAGCTAAAGTTGATGTTATTGAAAATATGTCGTGTCCTAAGGACATTAAAGGTATAAGAAGTTTTTTGGTCATGCTGGTTTTTATAAGAGGTTCATTAAAGACTTCTCAAAAATTTCCAGGCCTCTGACTAATCTCTTACAAAAAGATGTTCCTTTTGTCTTTGATGATGACTCTGTAGAAGCATTTGAAATACTTAAGAAAGCATTTATTTCTGCACCTATTGTTCAGCCACCTGATTGGAATTTACCCTTCGAAATTATGTGTGATGCTAGTGATTATGCTGTAAGGGATGTTCTAGGACAAAGAGTTGATAAGAAATTAAATGTTATCTAATATGCTAGTAAAACTCTAGACAGTGCCCAAAGAAATTATGCTACTACTGAAAAATAATTTTTAGCAGTTGTATTTGCTTGTGATAAGTTCAGACTTTATATTGTTGATTCTAAAGTAACTGTTACACTAATCATGCTGCTATTAAATATCTTATGGAAAATAAAGATGCTAAACCTAGACTTATTAGATGGGTTCTCTTGCTACAAGAATTTGATTTGCATATTATTGATAGAAAGGGAGCTGAGAAGCCCGTTGCAGACAATTTTTCTAGGTTAGAGAATGTTCTTGATGACCCACTACCTATTGATGATAGCTTTCCTGATGAACAATTAAATGTCATAAATGTTTCTCGTACTGCTCCATGGTATGCCGATTATGCTAATTATATTGTTTATAAATTTATACCACCTAGTTTCACATACCAGCAAAAGAAAAAGTTTTTCTGTGATTTAAGACATTATTTCTGGGATGACCCACACCTTTATAAAGAAGGAGTAGATGGTGTCACTAGACGTTGTGTACCCGAGCATGAACAAGAACAGATCCTACGCAAGTGTCACTCTGAAGCTTATGGAGGACACCATGCTGGAGATAGAACTGTACATAAGGTATTGCAATCCGGTTTTTATTGGCCTACTCTCTTCAACAATGCCCATAAGTTTGTCTTGTCTTGTGATGAATGTCAAAGAATTGGTAATATTAGCAGACGTCAAGAAATGCCTATGAATTATTCACTTGTTATTGAACCATTTGACGTTTTGGGCTTTGATTATATGGGACCATTTCCTTCCTCTAATGGCTATACACATATTTTAGTTGCTGTTGATTACGTTACTAAGTGGGTAGAAGCTATTCCAACTAGTAGTGCTGATCATAACACCTCTATTAAGATGCTTAAATAAGTTATTTTTCCGAGGTTTGGAGTCCCTAGATATTTAATGACTGATGGTGGTTCACATTTTGTTCATGGTGCTTTTCATAAGATGCTTGCTAAGTATGATGTTAATCATAGAATTGCATCTCCGTATCATCCATAGTCTAGGGGTCAAGTAGAACTTAGTAATAGAGAGCTTAAGTTAATTTTGCAAAAGACTGTTAATAGATCTAGAAAGAATTGGTCCAAGATGCATTATGGGCCTATAGAACCGCATACAAAAATCCTATGGGTATGTCTCCGTATAAAATGGTTTATGTTAAAGCTTGTCACTTACCTCTCGAACTAGAACATAAGGCATATTGGGCCATTAAAGAGCTCAATTATGAATTCAAACTTGCCGGTGAGAAGAGGCTTTTTGACATTAGCTCACTTGATGAATGGAGAACCTAGGCCTATGAGAATGCCAAACTGTTTAAAGAAAAAGTTAAAAGATGGCATGACAAAAGGATACAAAAGCGTGAGTTTAATGTAGGTGATTATGTGTTGCTATACAACTCTCGTTTAAGATTTTTTTGCGGGAAAACTCCTCTCTAAATGGGAAGGTCCTTACGTCATTGAGGAGGTCTATTGTTCCGGTGCCATAAAAATCAACAACTTCGAAGGCACAAATCCGAGGGTGGTGAACGGTCAAAGAATCAAACATTATATCTCAGGTAATCCGATAAATGTTGAAACTAATGTTATTGAAACCGGAACCCCAGAGGAATCCTTAAGGGACACTTTCCAGAACGTTTCAGACTCCGAAAAATAAGAGGTGTGTGGTACGGTAAGTAAACCAACTCCAAAACAGTTCTAATAGCAATTTTTCTCCACTTTGGAATATTTAAGAAAATATGAAAATAAGAAGCAGTCCGGGAAGGACACGAGGCTTCCACGAGGGTGGAGGGCGCACCCTACCCCCTGGGCGCGCCCCCTGCCTCGTGGGCACCTCGTGTGCTCTCCGGACTCCGTTTTCTTACATGATACTTCTTTTGGTCGGTAAAAATTCATTATATAATGTCCCGAAGGTTTTGATAGCCGTACCAGGCAAATATCCTCTGTTTTTGTTTCGAGCCGTTTTTCTAACAGATCTAGATCACCATGACTTCTCCAAGCACCCCAAGGACAAGTTCTTTGAGAAGGTCATCAACCCCTACCTCGCGAAAGTGCTGCAACATCCTCAAACCATTGAGATGCGTGAGCGGTTGCTGCACATCCGTGATGTTGAGGGGCCAAGGAGGACCGGAAGCATGGAAATAAGACTCGAAGCAGTGAAGCAACAAGTTTTCAAGTGCCAGGAGACGGTGGAACTGATGGGGAACGTAGTAATTTAATTTTTTTCCTACGCACACGCAAGATCACAGTGATGCATAGCAATGAGAGGGGAGAGTATGTCTACGTACCCTCGTAGACCAAAAGCGGAAGCGTTTATCAACGCGGTTGATGTAGTTGTACACCTTCATGATCCGTCCCAATCAAGTACCGAACGTACGGCACCTCCGCGTTCAGCACACGTTCAGCTCGATGACATCCTCGCCTTCTTGATCCAACAAGAGGGGCGAGGTAGTAGATGAGTTCCGGCAGCACGATGGCATGGTGACGGTGTTGGTGAAGAACAATCTCCACAGGGCTTCGCCTAAGCACTACGAAAACTATTACGGAGGATAAACTAGAGGGGACGGGGTTGCCGACACATGGCTTGGTGTTTCTTGATGTGTCTTGGGTGCTAGCCCTACCCCTCTATTTATATGTTGAGCCTTGGGGTCGAAACTTGGAGCAAAAGCCCCAACAAAGTCGGTTTCAGCCGAAAGGCAAGAGTCCTTCTCGGACTCCAGGGCCAGACGCTAGGGTTCCCGGTGTCTGGCCCCTGGACTCCGCAAAACTTCCTTTTGCGCTTTCCAAAAACCTTGTGGGATTTCCCCTTTGGCCCAAATAAAGTGTTCTCGTACCCCAAACATTTCGGGAAACATCCTCAACCCCTTCCGGTGAATTCCGGAACCCTTCCAAAGACCAAACACTATTATCCCATGTATTAAGTTTCCGGTTAATACAATTCTAGCATGAATAATAAACATTTAACATGATATAAGGAAATAAATAATAACTTTATTATTGCCTCTAGGGCATATTTCCTTCAGTCTCCCACTTGCACTAGAGTTAATAATCTAGTTCACATCTTTATGTGATTAGTTCACATCTCCATGTGACTAATATCCAAAGGGTTTACTAGAGTCAATTATCTAGTTCACATCGCTATGTGATTAACACCCAAAGAGTGATAATGTTTTGCTTATGAGAGAAGTTTAGCCTACGGGTCTGCAACATTCAGATCTGTATGTATTTCGCAAATTTCTATGTCTACAATGCTCTGCACGGAGCTACTCTAGCTAATTGCTCCCACTTTCAATATGTATCCAGATCGAGACTTAGAGTCATCTAGATCAATGTAAAAGTCTTGCATCGACGTAACTCTTTATGATGAACTCTTTTATCACCTCCATAACCGAGAAATATTTCCTTAGTCCTCTAAGGATAATTTTGACCGCTGTCCAGTGATCTACTCCTAGATCACTATTGTACTCCCTTGCCAGAATCATGCTAAGGTATACAATAGGACTGGTAAACAACATAGCATACTTTATAGAACCTATGACTGAGGCATAGGGAATGACTTTTCATTCTCTTTCTATTTTCTGCTGTAGTCGGGTTTTGAGTCTTTACTCAACTTCACACCTTGCAACACAGGAAAGAACTCTTTCTTTGACTGTTCCATTTTGAACTACTTCAAAATCTTGTCAAGGTATGTATTCATTCAAAAAACTTATCAAGCGTCTTGATCTATCTCTATAGATCTCGATGCTCAATGGGTAAGCAGCTTCATTGAGGTCTTTCTTTGAAAAACTCATTTCAAACACTCCTTTATACTTTCCAGAAAATTCTACATTATTTCTGATCAACAATATGTCATTCACATATACTTATCAGAAATGCTGTAGTGCTCCCACTCACTTTCTTGTAAATACAGGCTTCACCGCAAGTCTTTATAAAACCATATGCTTTGATCAACTCATCAAAGCGTATATTCCAACTCCGAGATGCTTGCACCAGTCCATAGATGGATCACTGGAGTTTGCACATTTTTTAGCACCTTTAGGATCGACAAAACCTTCTGGTTGCATCATATACAACTCTTCTTTAAGAAATCCATTAAGGAATGTAGTTTTGACATCCATTTGCCAGATTTCATAAAATGTGGCAATTTGCTAACATGATTTGGATAGACTTAAGCATCGCTACAAGTGAGAAAATCTCATCGTAGTCAACACCTTGAACTTTGTCAAAAACCTTTTTCGACAAATCTAGCTTTGTAGATAGTAACATTACTATCAGCGTCCGTCTTCCTCTTGAAGATCCATTTATTCTTAATGACTCACCGATCATCACGCAAGTCAATAAAAGTCCATACTTTTTCTCATACATGGATCCCATCTCAGATTTCATGGCCTCAAGCCATTTCGCGGAATCTGGGCTCATCATCGCTTCCTCATAGTTCGTAGGTTCGTCATGGTCAAGTAACATGACTTCCAGAAAGGATTACCGTACCACTCTGGTGCGGACCATACTCTGGTTGTCCTACGAGGTTCGGTAGTAACTTGATCTGAAGTTTCATGATCATCATCATTAGCTTCCTCACTAATTGGTGTAGAGATCACTAGAACTGATTTCTGTGATGAACTACTTTCCAATTTGGGAGAAGGTACAATTAACTCATCAAGTTCTACATTCCTCCCATTCACTTCTTTTGAGAGAAACTCCTTCTCTAGAAAGGATCCATTCTTAGCAACGAATGTCTTGCCTTCGGATCTGTGATAGAAGGTGTACCCAACTGTCTCCTTTGGGTATCCTATGAAGACACATTTCTCCGATTTGGGTTTGAGCTTATCAGGATGAAACTTTTTCACATAAGCATCGCAAATCCAAACTTCAAGAAACTACAGCTTAGGTTTCTTGCCAAACCATAGTTCATACATTGTCATCTCAACGGATTTAGATGGTGCCCTATTTAACGTGAATGCAACTGTCTCTAATGCATAACCCCAAAACGATAGTGGTAAATCGGTAAGAGACTTCATAGATCGCACCATATCCAATAAAGTACAATTACAATGTTCGGACACACCATTATGCTGTGGTGTTCTAGGTGGCGTGAGTTGCAAAACTATTCCACATTGTTTCAAATGAAGACCAAACTCGTAACTCAAATATTCGCCTCCGCGATCAGATCGTAGAAACTTTATTTTCTTGTTACGATGATTTTCCACTTCACTCTGAAATTCTTTGAACTTTTCAAATGTTTCAGACTTATGTTTCATTAAGTAGATATACCCATATATGCTCAAATGATCTGTGAAGGTCAGAAAATAACGATACCCGCCGCGAGCCTCAACACTCATCAGACCGCATACATCAGTATGTATTTTTTCCAATAAGTCAGTTGCTCGCTCCATTGTTCCGGAGAACGGAGTCTTAGTCATATTGTCCATGAGGCATGCATCGCATGCATCAAGTGATTCATAATCAAGTGATTCCAAAAACCCATCAGCAAGGAGTTTCTTCATGCGCTTTTCACCAATATGACCCAAACGGCAGTGCCACAAATAAGTTGCACTATAATTATTAACATTGCATCTTTTGGCTTCAATATTATGAATATGTGTCGGATTTCGGGTTTCGGCAGACCCTTGAGGTTCGAACACTGGGGTAGGCGCGGAGATCTCTCCCTTACCGATCTACGTCCGATCCTCTCGTGCGAACTAAGATGAAAATGATGAACAACACGGGAGACATGAGGTTTATACTGGTTCGGGCCACCGTTGTGGTGTAATACCCTACTCCAGTGTGTGGTGTGGTGGATTGCCTCTAGGGCTGATGATGGGCAGTACAAGGGAAGAACAGCCTCGCGAGGGGTGTTCTTGAGCTGGTGCAGTGTGTTCTAGTTAGTCTCTACTGGGTTTTCTCCTCTCGTCTCTTTCCTTTGTGGAGGCTAGCTCTATTTATAGAGGCCCTGGGCCTCTCCCCGAATAATTGAGCAGGAAGGGCGCCAACAATTGGCCATTTTGAAGGGGAACATCTACTACAAGTTATCCTGACCAAAGGTGGTCTTTGGCTGCCAAAAGCACTGGTGGTGACACTGTCTTGGGCTCCACGGTGACCTCCGTCCGGCCGTCCGGCTGGTCTTGGTCTCGTTGCACCGGAATGGTAACCTTTGCCTGATACCTTGGCCTGTGCTTGCCCCCTTTGCACCAAAGGGGAAACAAGGACCCTACGCAGGCCTGCGCCCGCCTGGCCTTGATCATCATGGCTTGCGTCATGGGATCCTCGCGAGGTACCCTTGCATTGATCTCTCTGCCTCCTTGCGAGCCTGCCTGATGAGGCCACTCTTGAGGAAGCTTCCTATAGTCCGCCCCGCGAGGCTTGGCCCCTCGCGAGGGTCTTGAGCTTGGGCTGATGAAGATGGGCCGCGCTGGGCCCCCACCTGAGCCACGCCGCAGGCAGGCAAGTCTGGGGACACCCATTCCTAGAACACCGATAGTAGCCCCCGTGCCCAAGGCGCGTGCGGGCTTGGCTTAGCAGAGAAGCGAAGGGGCAAGCACGAAGCGCCGCGGGCCCTAACAGCCTGCGACCTTGGGCGCCGCGTGGCGGTTGATTGGACCCGGGCGTCTGCACTTCCCACGACGCCTCGGCAACCACACGACATGACAAGTTCCTGCATACAGAGATATGGGTCATGATTACCAGAGGTCATGGTGCTCGGCGGTTGGCCATCCCCGGCTATAAGTACAGGGCCGTGTGAGCTTCCTCAGTTCACCCCTTTCTGCTACTCCATTCTTCTTCTTGGCCACTCGCCATTCTCATGGCTCCGAAGAGATTCTCGGCCGCAGAGAAGGGAAAGGCCCGCCAGGCAGGGCCCGACCCCCCCCGGCCAGGCGCGGCCGGGGTCGTCCTCGCAAGCATCCCGCGGTCCCCGCAGCGGCTTCCTGCGGCCACGGAGGCGGTTCCCTGTGCGGTGGTGAGCGCTCGGCTGCCGAGGGGAGGCATGTCGTGACCGCGCGGCCCCCCAGGCCGCGCTTTCGCTCGGTGGAGGTGCTGCCGGAGTTCGTCGTGTGGTCGGCGGACCCGACCAGCACCTGGCTCCAGCTCCCCCGCTTCTTCGTAGGTGAGCTGCAGGCCAGCGCCCGGTGCGGCTTCTGGCTCCAGGCGGATGGTTGCTGCAGTAGGGCCTTTTGGGCTTCGCTGGAGGTCTCCCCTTCCGGAAATGGGCCTTGACTCGCGGCTGGCAAATGTTTGCCCGCGCGTGCGGCCTGGGTCAGCGGTGCACCCTGCACTTCAAGTTCGATGGCGACGCCACCCTCCACGTGAGGGTGTTTGGGGAAGATGGTCGCCGCGCTGGGTGCTGCCTCGAAGATGGTGACCGCGGCCGCCTGCCCAGCCCCGGCACCGACCAGGATGAAGACAGCGCCAGGCGTGCCGGCGGCGGTGCTCGGGGCTCGCCAAGTTTCGGGGACTCTCCCACAGGCAGCAGCTCCTCCAGCGGTGGCCGCGACCAGCCCCCGCGCCGTCGCGCCCGCCTGGGTGAAGGCAGCGGGTCCACCCGCCGCCGCGCCCTGGTGAAGCGAGAGGAGGCGTCTGCCTGAACCCCAGGAGCAGCTCGAGCTTTTCCAGTAGGTTGGTGTTGGACAGGTCATGTCCATTTTGTTTCCTTCCTTTCCTGCGTAAGAAGAAGGTAGTACAGGGCCCCGTGGGGGCGTGTTAGAACTGTTGCTGTCAAGTGTTGCATTGCTTTTGCCATTTCTGCACTATGTTTCCGTGCTGCGTGTCCATGTGCGGGAGTCATTTGAGCTTGGTGGAGCTTGACGCGGCCCTCGCCTCCGGAGGCTGAGGCCTCACCGTGCGCTTCATGCCCTACAAGGATTAGTTAGAGGGGTAACCTTTGGTCCCGGCAGCGTGGGCGATCAGCCTAGGTCCTGCATTTGTGTCGCGATGCCCGTGAGGCATGGACTGGGAGGGGTGCTCCCGCAAAGGACTCAGACAGGAAAGCTCCAGACGATCGGGGTAGAAGAAGCTCGCGAGGGCGCCCGCGAACATCCCTCGCGAGACTTGTGCGAGAGAATACGAGGCGAGTGGATGAAAAAGACAGAATCACAAGCCAGGAACGCCAACAACTCCAATAAGACTTCAAAGGGGAATAAACACGCCAACTGCAGAAAGCAAATGAAAAAGCCGCGTCCGGCACCTATTCTAGTCTTCGACGTCTTCTCACCAGCGCGGAGCTAAGTGCTGCCACTGGGCGTGGGCGGGAGCCCCCGAGGCCCAAGGGCGGCACTCCGGAGACTCCGGGGCGGGTACAGCCCCACTCATTATTACGTGAGAGTGTCACGGGCGGTGAGCTTCACAGGTGTTTGCCTTCTTCACAGGCACCGGGCCTTTCCCAAAATGCGATAGCTTCACAGGTATTGGCCTTCTTCACAGGCACTGGGCCTTTCCCAAAACGCGATAGCTTCACAGGCATTGGCCTTCTTCACAGGCACCGGGCCTTCCCCAAAACGCGATAGCTTCACAGGCATTGGCCTTCTTCACCAGCACCGGGCCTTTCCCAAAACACGGTAGCTTCACAGGCATTGGCCTTCTTCACAGGCACCGGGCCTTTCCCAAAACGCAATAGTTTCACAGGCATTGGCCTTCTTCACAGGCACCGGGCCTTTCCCAAAACGCGATTGCTTCACAGGCATTGGCCTTCTTCACAGGCACCGGGCCTTTCCTAGGCGCTAGGCCTCGCTCAGGGGTAGAACCTCCGGAGATGTTGAATGTTCCATGCGTTCTGGATGGGTACTCCCTCTGGAGTCTCCAAGCGCGCGGAGCCAGGCCTGGAAACATGAACAACCTTGAACGGGCCCTCCCACATGGAAGAGAGCTTGTGCAGCCCCTCCCTGGAGAGAACCCGTCTAAGCACGAGATCCCCTATCTCAAGGGTCCTGGGGCGGATGTTGCGGCAGTGGTATCGTCGTAGCGCCTATTGATACCTTGCCGCTCGCAGTGCGGCTTCCTGACGGTGTTCCTCCCCCAGCATGAGATCCGTCCCCTGCATGGCGTCCTGCTGAGCCTCGTCGAATGCCAGGACCCGTGCGGAGCGACACCTGACCTCGTGAGGGAGAACAGCCTCTGCTCCGTAGACGAGGAAGAACGGGTTCTCGCCAATCGGCTTGGTCGCTGTCGTGCGGATTAACCACAGCACGGACTGGAGCTTGTTGTACTAGCCCCTGCCACAGGCCTCCAGCTTCTTCTTGAAGGTCCTGGCCTTGAGGCCCCTCAGGACCTTGGCGTTGGCTCGTTCATCCTGGCCATTGCTCCGGGGGTGTGCTACTGAAGCGTAGCATATCTGCGTTCCAAGGTTAGCACAGTACGTTTTGAAGAGATTACTGGTGAATTGTGAACCGTTGTCAGTGATGATGTGGTTAGGCACCCCAAACCGGCTCACGGGGCCCTTGATGAACTTGACTTCCGAGCCTGCCGGGATTGTGCGGACAGCTTCCACCTCGGCCCACTTGGTGAACTTGTCCACAACGATGTAGAGGTAGAGATAGCCCCCTGGCGCCCGAGGGAACGGGCCCAGAATGTCCAACCCCCACACTACGAACGGCCATGAGAGTGGTATGGTCTACAGACCCCCCGTAGGCTGATGGATTTGTTTAGTGTGAAACTAGCAGGCCTCGCAAGCCTTCACCAGCTCAACGGCATCGTTGAGTGTTGTGGGCCAGTAGAACCCGCTGCGGAACGCCTTGCCGACGAGGGTTCACGACGACGAGTGGTGCCCGCAGTCTCCGCTGTGTATGTCTGCCAGCAGTTCCTTTCATTGCTCCCTGGAAATGCAATGTAGGGACATGTCATTTGGCCGCTTCCTGTAGAGCTCGCCATCCTGGATGCAATAAGCCGTGGCCCATCGTGCCACACGCTCCGCCTCCTCCTCGTTCTCCGGCAGAATCCCTTGCATCAGGTAGTCCTTGAGCTCTGGGATCCAACATCCCTCCTGAAGCTCCAATGCCAGGAGCAGGCGTGCCCCTGAGGCCGGGCCGCAGACCAGAGCTCCCGAGGCAGGCGGCTGAGGAGGCTCCTCCCTTGGTTGCGCCGTGCCTGATAGCGACGGCACCGCCGAGGGCTTGAAGAGCCGCTCCTCGAAGACGCCAGGTTCCTGCGGCAGCCGCCTAGACGCCCTCTTGGCAATGTCGTCGGCCTCCTGATTGGTGCCGCGAGGCACATGCTGCAGCTCCAGCCCCCAGAACTGTTTCTCCATCCTGCGGACTTCAACGAGGTAAGCTTCCATGTGCTCGTCCTTTGGCTTGTATATCTTGTTGGAGAAGTTGACGAGGAGGTGTGAATCGCCCTTGATGGTGAGGCGGTTTACCCCTAAGGCGATCGCGGCTTTCAAGCCTGCTATCAGGCCTTCGTACTCTGCTATATTGTTGGAGACCTTCTCTCCGTGCTGGAAGCAGAGTTGCATGGCGTAATAGAGTTTGTCCTGAGTGGGGGATACGAGCACCACGCCAGCTCCCGCGCCATGTCGGGAGAACGCCCCATCGAAGTACATGACCCAGCTGTCCGGCGCTTCGCTTCCTGGGGAAAGTGGCCGGTCTTCGCCTGCCTCGAGACCCGGTGCTTCTGCCCATTCTGCCACGAAATCCGCAAGTGCGGCTCCCTTGATGACCCTGGTTGTACTGAATTCCAGCTGAAATGCTTGTAGTTAGATGTTCCCTTTAGCGACCCTTCCAGCTGAGTTGGGGCTCCTGAGTACCCCCTCCAAGGGGTATGCCGAGACGACCTTGATGGGGTGGCCTTGGAAGTAGTGCCGCAGCTTGCGTGAGGCCACCAATAGCGCGAGGAGGAGCTTTTAAGGCATGGGGTACCGCGCCCTTGCGTCCCGTAGCACTGTGCTGACGAAATACACGGGGTGCTCGACGAGGTTAAGGGTGCTGACGCAGCTTGCGTCCTCCAGGGGTCGAGGCGTCTCCTGAGGCAATGGAGCCCCCAGCTCTTGATCGTTTAAAGGGGCCTCCCCTGCCCCGGGTGCACCCTCCTGCTGCGGTTGCCCCTCTCTGGCTATGGTCGTGGTCCTCGCGAGGCCCTCCTGGCCTCGCTCTACTTCAGCCTGGTCAGTCGATGCGGCCTTGGCCCGGCGCTCCTCCCTGACTGCCACCAGAGCTACGCTAGCGGAGTAGGGCGTGGCCGCAAGGTAGAGCACCAGGGCTCCTGAGGGCGAGGGGCTACCATCACCGGTGGGCTGGTAAGGTACCTCTTGAGTTCTTGGAACGCCTTGTCGGCCTCTTCAGTCCATTCGAAGGGGCCTTTCTTCTCCATAAGCTTGAAGAAGGGCAATGCTCGCTCCCCTAGCTTGGATATAAAGCGCCCTAGCACGGTTACACGCCCGGTGAGCTTCTGCATCTCCCTGAGGGTCTTCGGCGGGCTCATGTCCTCGGCCGCCTTGACCTTCTCTGGGTTGGCCTCTATGCCTATGCGGGATACTAGGAAGCCCAGGAGCTTGCCTGAGGGGACTCCAAACACGCATTTCTCCGGGTTGAGCCATAGACCCACTTCGTTGAGGCTCGCGAAGGTTTCCTCCAGGTCCTGTATCAGGGTTTTTGCCTCCCGAGACTTCACCACGATGTCGTCAACGTAAGCCTCAGCGTTCCTCCCGAGCTGCCGGCCTAAAGCGATGTGCATCAGCCGTTGAAAGGTTGCGCCTGCGTTGCGCAACCCAAATGGCATGCACGTATAGCAGTACACCCCACACGGGGTTAGGAAAGCAGTCTTCTCCACGTCTTCCACCGCCATCTTGATCTAGTGATAGCCCGAGAAGGCATCCAGGAAGCACAATAGGTCACACTCTGCGGTGGAGTCGACTATCTGGTCAATGCGGGGGAGAGGAAATGGGTCCTGCGGGCAGGCTTTGTTGAGGTTGGTGAAGTCGACACACATGCGCTCCTTCCCCCCTTCTTTGGCACGACAATAGGATTAGCCAGCCAATCGGGGTAGCGGACCTCGCGGATAACCCCTGCCGCTTCCAGTTTCTGGGTCTGTTGAACGATGAAAGCTTGTTTCTCAGTAGACTGCCTCCTTGCCTTCTGCTTCACGGGGCGTACGTTGGGGCACACGTTGAGGTGATGCTCGATCACACCTCTCAGGACTCCTGCTAACTGACCAGGTTCCCACGCGAACACCTTCTTGTTCGTGCACAGGAATCCGATCAGGGCCTTCTCCTGTTCGGGCTCGAGGTTGGCCCCTATGGTGAAGGTGGCGCCGGTGGACCCATCCTCGTCCACCGGTACTTGCTTGGTTTCCGCCTTGTCCTGGGTGAACAACTGCTTCTTTTTAGCCGGCGCAGCCCCCTTGGGCTCAAGGGCGTAGGTGCTGGTGGGCTGTGCCACCGGTGCCGCCTTGAAGGCGAGTTGGAGCACCTGCAGCGCATCCCTCGCGTCTCTTGGCACGGTGAGGACGCCACTGCTCTCGGGCATCTTCATGAGGTTGTACGCCGGGTGAGTTGCCTCCATGAACCGGGCCAAGGCCGGGTAGCCGAGGGTGGCATTGTAGGGGAGGCCTGGGGGGGCGATGTCGAAGCCGATCAGCTCTGTGCGGAAGTTGTCGTAGGTGCCAAACGTCACTGGGAGGCGGATCTGCCCCAAGGAGGCGGTGGAACCGGCTCCGACGCCTGAGAAGGGCCTGCTGGGCTGGAGCCGCTCCGGTGGCACGTGAAGGAGGCTGAAGGCCTCCACCGAGAGCACGTTGAGGCCGGCACCACCGTCGATGAGGGTCCTGGTGACAGCCACTTGGCAGATGGTGGGGGTGCACAGCATCGGGAGTGCGCCCGAACCAGAGTGGTTGAAGGAGTGATCATCCGCGCCAAAAGTCAGATTGGCCTCGGGCGCCGCCCAGCCCCGGGGGGGCCTCTTGGCGCTTGGATGCAGCGTTGATCTGACGGGTGAATGGCTTGACGTGGTGGCTCGAGGGTGGTGCTTGGGAACCACCCAGGAGAGCCGCGACGACGGGCGGCGCTGGTGCGGTGAAACGGGCGAGGAAGAGGTCGCGTAGCTCCTCCCAAGAGGTCACAGAAGCTATCAGTAGGTGGAGGAGCCACATGCGCGGGACACCGGTGAGGGCCATGGGAAACCAGTTGGCCATCACCCGATCGTCGCCCCCGGCCTTGAGGATGGCGTCCTCGTACGCCAGCAGGAAAACCAGCGGGTCCGTCGTGCCGCCGTAGCGCGGTGGCATCTCGGGCTTGAACTTGCGCGGCCACTGCACCCGTCGCAAGGCGAGGGCCAAGGCCCGGAGCCCCCTGGCCCCAGCGTCGGCATCTGCTATCGGAGCGGGCGGCGCATTGTCCGCCATGAGGACGGAACGCGGTGTTGGTGGAGAGCGGGCCGTCGGGAGGGAACTCCGGTGCACCCCTACCTGGCGCGCCAAATGTCGGATTTCGGGTTCCGACAGACCCTTGAGGTTCGAACACTGGGGTGCGCGCGGAGATCTCTCCCCTACCGATCTACGTCCGATCCTCTCGTGCGAACTAAGATGAAAATGATGAACAACATAGGAGACACGAGGTTTATACTGGTTCGGGCCACCATTGTGGTGTAATACCCTACTCCAGTGTGTGGTGTGGTGGATTGCCTCTGGGGCTGATGATGGGCAGTACAAGGGAAGAACATCCTCGCGAGGGATGTTCTTGAGCTGGTGCGGTGTGTTCTACTTAGTCTCTACTAGGTTTTCTCCTCTCGTTTCTTTCCTTTGTGGAGGCTACCTCTATTTATAGAGGCCCTGGGCCTCTCCCCGAATAATTGAGCAGGAAGGGCGCCAATAATTGGCCAATTTGAAGGGGAACATCTAGTACAAGTTATCCTGACCAAAGGTGGTCTTCGGCTACCAAAAGCACTGGTGGTGACGCCGTCTTGGGCTCCACGGTGACCTCCGTCCGGCCGTTCGGCTGGTCTTGGTCTTGTTGCACCGGAATGGTAACCTTTGCCTGATACCTTGGCCTGTGCTTGCCCCCTTTGCACCAAAGTGGAAACAAGGACCCTGCGCAGGCCGGCGCCCGCCTGGCGCCCGCCTGGCCTTGATCGTCATGGCTTGCGTCATGGGATCCTCATGAGGTACCCTTGCATTGATCTCTCCGCCTCCTCGCGAGCCTGCCTGATGAGGCCACTCCTGAGGAAGCTCCCCGTCGTCCGCCCCGCGAGGCTTGGCCCCTCGCGAGGGTCTTGAGCTTGGGCTGATGAAGATGGGCCGCGCTGGGCCCCCACCTGAGCCACGCCGCAGGCCGCAGGCAGGCAAGTCTGGGGACCCCCGTTCCCAGAACGCCGACAATATGTGTATCACTACGATCGAGATTCAATAAACCATTTATATTGAGTGTATGACCATAGAAGGTTTTATTCATGTAAATAGAACAACAATTATTCTTTGACTTAAATGAATAACTCTATTGCAATAAACATGATCCAAACATATTCATGCTTAACGCAAACACCAAATAACATTTATTTTAGGTTCAACACTAATCCTGAAAGTATAGGGAGTGTGTGATGATGATCATATCAATTTTGGAACCACTTCCAACACACATCGTCACTTCACCCTTAACTAGCCTCTGTTCGTTCTGCAACTCCCGTTTCGAGTTACTAATCTTAGGAACTGAACTAGTATCAAATACCGAGGGGTTGCTATAAACGCTAGTAAAGTAGACATCAATAACATGTATATCAAATATACCTTTGTTCACTTTGCCATCCTTCTTATCCACCAAATACTTGGGGCAGTTCTGCTTCCAGTGACCATTCCCTTTGCAGTAGAAGCACTTAGTCTCAGGCTTAGGTCTAGACTTGAGCTTTTTCACTTGAGTATCAACTTGCTTGTCGTTCTTCTTGAAGTTCCCCTTCTTCCCTTTGCCCTTTTCTTGAAACTAGTGGTCTTGTCAAGCATCAACACTTGATGCTTTTCTTGATTTCTACCTTCGTCAATTTCTGTATCACGAAGAGCTTGGGAATCGTTTCCGTTATCCCTTGCATATTATAGTTCATAACGAAGTTCTAGTAACTTGGTGATAGTGACTAGAGAATTCTGTCAATCACTATCTTATCTAGAAGATTAACTCCCACTTGATTCAAGTGATTGTAGTACTCAGACATTCTGAGCACATGCTCACTAGCTGAGCTATTCTCCTCCATTTTGTAGGAAAAGTACTTGTCAAAGGTCTCATACCTTTCGACATGGGCATGAGTCTGAAATACTAATTTCAACTTTTGGAACATCTCATATGCTCCGTGGCATTTCAAAACATTTTTGAAGTCCCGGTTCTAAGCCGTAAAGCATGGTGCACTAAACTATCAAGTAGTCATCATATCGAGCTTTGCCAAACATTCATAACGTCTGCATATGCTCCTGCAATAGGTTCGTCACCTAGCGGTGCATCAAGGACATAATTCTTCTGTGCAGCAATGAGGATAATCCTTAGATCACAGATCCAATCCGCATCATTGCTACTAACATCTTTCAACTTAGTTTTTATCTAGGAACATATCAAAATAAATGGGGAGCTACATCGCGAGCTATTGATCTACAACATAGTTATGCAATATCAGGACTAAGTTCATGATAAATTAAAGTTCAATTAATCATATTTAAGAACTCCCACTTAGATAGACATCCCTCTAATCATCTAAGCGATCACGTGATCCAAATCAACTAAACCATAACCGATCATCATGTGAAATGGAGTAGTTTTCAATGGTGAACATCACTATGTTGATCATATCTACTATATGATTCACGCTCGACCTTTCGGTCTCAGTGTTCCGAGGCCATATCTGCATATGCTAGGCTTGTCAAGTTTAACCCGGGTATTCTGCGTGTGCAAAAACTGGCTTGCACCCGTTGTATAAGAACGTTGAGCTTATCACACCCGATCATCACGTGGTGTCTCGGCACGACGATCTTTTGCAACAGTGCATACTCAGGGAGAACACTTGTACCTTGAATTTTTTTAGTGAGAGATCATCTTATAATGCTACCGTAAATCAAAGCAAAATAAGATGCATAAAGGATAAACATGACATGCAATCACTATAAGTGATATGATATGGCCATCATCATCTTGTTCCTTTGATCTCCATCTCCAAAGCACCGTCATAATCACCATCGTCATCGACGCAACACCTTGATCTCCATCGCAGCATCGTTGTCGTCTCGCCAACTATTGCTTCAACAACTATCGCTACCGCTTTGTGATAAAGTAAAGCAATTACATGGCGATTGTATTTCATACAATAAAGCGACAACCATATGGCTCCTGCCAGTTGCCGATAGCTCCGTTACAAAACATGATCATCTCATACAATAAAATATAGCATCATGCCTTGACCATATGACATCACAACATGCCCTGCAAAAACAAGTTAGACGTCCTCTATTTTGTTGTTGAAAGTTTTACGTGGCTGCTACGGGCTGAGCAAGAACCATTCTTACATACGCATCAAAACCACAACGATATTTCTTCAAGTTAGTGTTGTTTTAACCTTCAACAAGGACCGGGCGTAGTCACACTCGGTTCAACTAAAGTTGGAGAAACTGACACCAGCCAGCCACCTGTGTGCAAAGCACGTCGGTAGAACCAGTCTCGCGTAAGCATACGCGTAATGTCGGTCCCGGACGCTTCATCCAACAATACCGCCGAATCAAAGTATGACATGCTGGTAAGCAGTATGACTTGTATCGCCCACAACTCACTTGTGTTCTACTCGTGCATATAACATCTACACATAAACCTGGCTCGAATGCCACTGATGGGGAACATAGTAATTTAAAAAAATTCCAAAGCACACGCAAGATAAAGGTGATGCATAGCAACGAGATGGGAGAGTTTGTCTACGTACCCTCGTAGACCAAAAGCGGAAGCGTTTATCAACACGGTTGCTGTAGTTGTACACCTTCATGATCCGTCCTGATCAAGTACTGAACGTACGGCACCTCCACGTTCAGCACACGTTCAGCTCGATGATGTCCTCGCCTTCTTGATACAGCAAGAGGGGCGAAGTAGTAGATGAGTTCCGACAGCACGACGGCGTGGTGACGGTGTTGGTGAAGAACAATCTCCGCAGGGCTTCGCCTAAGCACTACAAAAACTATTACAAAGGATAAACTAGAGGGGACGGTGTTGCCGGCACACGGCTTGGTGTTTCTTGATGTGTCTTGGGTGCTAGCCCTACCCCTCTATTTATATGTTGAGCCTTGGGGTTGAAACTTGGAGTAAAAGCCTCCACAAAGTCGGTTTCACCCTAAAGGCAAGAGTCCTTCTCAAACTCCAGGGCCAGACGCCAGGGTTCCCAGCGTCTGGACCCAGACGCCGGGGACCCTGGCGTCTGGCCCCTGGACTCCGCAAAACTTCCTTTTTCGCTTTCCAAAAACCTTGTGGGCTTTCCCCTTTGGCCCAAATAAAGTGTTCTCGTACCCAAACATTTCGGGAAACATCCGGAACCCCTTCCGGTGAATTCCTAAACCTTTCCGGAGACTAAACACTATTATCCCATATATCAAACTTTATCTCCAGACCATTCTGGAGTTCCTCGTCATGTCCGTGATCTTATCCGGAACTCCGAAGAACATTCGGTTACCAACATACATAACTCATAAATACTATATCGTCAACGAACGTTAAGCGTGCGGACCTACGGGTTCAAGAACTATGTAGACATGACTGAGACACTTCTCTGGTCAATAACCAATAGCGGAACCTGGATGCCCATATTGGCTCCTACATATTCTATAAAGATCTTTATCGGTCAAATCGCATAACAATATACGTTGTTCCCTTTGTCGTCGATATGTTACTTACCCGAGATTCGATCGTCGTTATCTCAATACCTAGTTCAATCTCGTTACTGGCAAGTATCTTTACTCGTTCCGTAATGCGTCATCCCGTAACTAACTCATTAGTCACATTGGTTGCAAGGCTTGTAGCGATGTGCATTACCGAGAGGGCCCAGAGATACCTCTCCGACAATCGGAGTGACAAATTCTATTCTCGATCTATGCGAACTCAACGAACACCATCGGAGACACATGTAGCACACAAAGTGTTCTTTCGGTAATCGGGAGTTGCATAATCTCATAGTCATAGGAACATGTATAAGTCATGAAGAAAGTAATAGCAGTAAACTAAACGATCAAGTGTTAACCTAACGGAATGGGTCATGTCAATCACGTCATTCTCTAATGATGTGATCCCGTTAATCAAATTACAACTCATATCTATGGTTAGGAAACATAGCCATCATTGATTCGACGAGCTAGAAGAGGCATACTAGTGACACTCTGTTTGTCTATGTATTCGCACATGTATTAAGTTTTCAGTTAATACAATTCTAGCATGAATAATAAACATTTATCATGATATAAGGAAATAAATGATAACTTTATTATTTCCTCTAGGGCATATTTCCTTCAGGAACGTGGACTCGATGCCAACCACATAATGATCACGGAGTTCACCAACAACACCAAGCTAGATGCCAGGAACATCGGGGAGACCATCTTCAAGCTTCACGAGAAATTCGAGCATCTCCAAGCCTAGATCTATGACATGCAAAACCAAAACTATGAGTATGAATATAGATTCAAGAGGATGAGTTTGGCTACAGATTCGAGGATCCCAGAGACTCAATCATCCTTCTATCATGGTGAGCCTATGCCTTGGAAGATGGACAACAAGCCTACATCATCAACAACTCCATCATCACCACCTTCGAGGAAGGGGACATAAACACACGGGTATGGGCACTCCCCTTGGCAACTGCCAAGCTTGGGGGAGGTGCCCCAGTATCGTATCACCATCACACTTTTATCTTTACCGTTTTTCTTAGTTCGTTCCTTTTGGTAATATCTTGATCTAGTAGAATGAAGTTTTAGTATGATTTAGTTTTGAGTTTTGCTTTATGATCCTTCTATGTAATCGATTCCGTGAGATATATATAATAAAGATTAGTTATGAGTCAAGGGCCTAATTATTTTGCCATGATCTGGAGGGAATAAAAATAAAAGAGAATAGAAAGAATAAAAAGAAATAAAGAGATCATATGGATCTTATGGAGAGTAATGACTTCACATATAAAGAGTATGATGAATAAACGTTGTTGAGAGTTGACAAGCATAGTCTTGGTCATCATTGCAATTAATAGGAAGTAATAAAGAAAGAGAGGTTTTCACATATAAATATACTATCTTGGACATCTTTTATGATTGTGAGCACTCATTAAAATATGACATGCTAAAAAGTTGATGTTGGTCAAGGAAGACAACGTAATGGGTTATGTTTTCTTACATCTGAAATAAATTATATTGTCATGGATCATCCAACATGTTGAGCTTGCCTTTCCCTCTCATGCTAGCCAAATTATTTGCACCAAGTAGAGATACTACTTGTGCTTCCAAATATCCTTAAACCCAGTTTTGCCATGAGAGTCCACCATATCTACCTATGGATTGAGTAAGATCCTTCAAGTAAGTTATCATTGTTGCAAGCAATAAAAATTGCTCTCTAAATATGTATGATTTATTAGTGTGGAGAAAACAAGCTTTATACGATCTTGTGATGTGGAAGAAATAAAAGCAACAGACTGCATAATAAAGGTCCATATCACATGTGGCAATATAAAGTGATGTTCTTTTGCATTAAGATTTCAAGCATCCTACCATAAAAGCACATGAAAACCTCTGCTTCGCTCTGCGAAGGGCCTATCTTTTATTCTTGTCTTATACTTCATACAAGAGTCATGGTGATCTTCACCTTTCCTTTTTATATTTTATCCTTTGGCAAGCACAGTGTGTTGGAAAGATCCTGATATATATAGTTAATTGGATGTGAGTTTGCATGAACTATTATTGTTGACATTATCCTTCAGGTAAAAGGTTGGGAGGCAAAACCCTAAGCCCCTATCTTTCTCTGTGTCCGACTGAAACTTCATACCCATAAATATTGCGTGAGTGTTAGCAATTCTGAGAGACTAAGTGATAGTTGAGTATATGGACTTGTTGAAAAGCTCTTATATTGACTCTTTCTGATGTTATGATAAATTGCTATTGCTTCAATGACTGAGATTATAGTTTGTTAGTTTTCAATGAAGTTTCTGATTCATAGTTGAAATTGTGAATGAATTGTTACTTTAGCATAAGAAATCATATGACAATATATATATATATGTTGCTGTTCTAAGAATGATCATGATGCCCTCATGTACGTATTTTATTTTATCGACATCTCTATCTCTAAACATGTGGACATATTTTTCGATATTGGCTTCCACTTGAGGACAAGCGAGGTCTGAGCTTGGGGGGAGTTGATACGTCCATTTTGCATCATGCTTTTATATCGATATTTATTGCATTATGGGCTGTTATTACACATTATGTCACAATACTTATGCCTATTCTCTCTCATTTTACAAGGTTTACATGAAGAGGGAGAATGCCGGCAGATGGAATTCTGGGTTGGAAAAGGAGCAAATATTAGAGACCTATTTTGCACAGCTCCAAAACTCCTGAAACTCTATGGGAGTCATTTTCAAAAAATATAAAAAATATTGGGCCAAGAAAGCACCGGAGGGGGGCCACCCACCGTCCATGAGGGTAGGGGGCGCGCCCTACCCCCTGGGCGCGCCCCCTGCCTCATGGCCCCCTGGCAAGCCTCCGATGCCAATCTTCTGCTATATGAAGTCTTTCGTCTGAGAAAAAATCATAAGTAAGCTCATGGGATGAAACTACGCCGCTATGAGGCGGAACCAATCTAGGGTTCCGGCGGAGCTGTTTTGCCGGGGAAAGATCCCTCCGGGAGGGGGAAATCATCACCATCGTCATCACCAACGACCGTCTCATCGGGATGGGGTCAATCTCCATCAACATATTCACCAACACCATCTCATCTCAAACCCTAGTTCATCTCTTGTATCCAATCTTTGTCTCAAAACCTCAGATTGGTACCTGTGGGTTGCTAGTAGTGTTGATTACTCCATGTAGTTGATGCTAGTTGGTTTACTTGGTGGAAGATCATATGTTCAGATCCTTTATGTATATTAATACCCCTCTGATTATGAACATGAATATGATTTGTGAGTAGTTATGTTTGTTCCCGAGGACATGGGAGAAGTCTTGCTATAAGTAGTCATGTGAATTTGGTATTCGTTCGATATTTTGATGAGATGTATGTTGTCTTTCCTCTAGTGGTGTCATGTGAACATCGACTACATGACACTTCACCATTGTTTGGGCCTAGGGGATGGCATTGGGAAGTAATAAGTAGATGATGGGTTGCTAGAGTGACAAAAGCTTAAACCCTAGTTTATGAGTTGCTTCGTAAGGGGCTAATTTGGATCCATATGTTTCATGCTATGGTTAGGTTTACCTTAATACTTCTTTTGGAATTGCGGATGCTTGCAAGAGGGGTTAATCATAAGTGGGATGCTTGTCCAAGGAAGGTCAGTACCCAAGCATCGGTCCACCCACATATCAAATTATCAAAGTAACGAACGCGAATCATATGAGCATGATGAAAACTAGCTTGATGATAATTCCCATGTGTCCTCGGGAGCGTTTTCCTTTATATAAGAGTTTGTCCAGGCTTGTCCTTTGCTACAAAAAGGATTGGGCCATCTTCTTGCACCTTATTTACTTTTATTACTTGTTACCCATTACAAATCACCTTATCACAAAACTATCCTTCTGCTCCTCGTTGGGTTCGACACTCTTACTTATCGAAAGGACTACGATAGATCCCCTATACTTGTGGGTCATCAGGTACCTCCCTGCTAAACTAATAGCAAGGAACACATCAGGTCTGGTACACAACATTGCATACATGATAGAACCTATGGCTGAAGCATAGGGAATGACTTTCATTTTCTCTCTATCTTCTGAAGTGGTCGGGCATTGAGTCTGGCTCAACTTCACAACTTGTAATACAGGAAAGAACCCTTTTCTTTGCTTGATCCATTTTGAACTTCTTCAAAACTTTATCAAGGTATGTGCTTTGTGAAAGTACAATTAAGCGTCTTGATCCATCTCTATAGATTTTGATGCCTAACATATAAGAAGCTTCAACCGAGGTCTTTCATTGAAAAAATCTTATTCAAGTGTCCTTTTATGCTATTCAGAAATTCAGTATCATTTCCGATCAACAATACGTCATCCACATATAATATCAGAAATGCTACAGAGCTCCCACTCACTTTCTTGTAAATACAAGCTTCTCCAAAAGTCTGTATAAAACCATATGCTTTGATCACACTATCAAAGCGTATATTCCAACTCCGAGATGCTTGCACCAGTCCATAAATGGATTGCTAGAGCTTACACACTTTGTTAGCACCTTTTGGATCGACAAAACCTTCCGGTTGCATCATATACAACTCTTATTTAAGATATCCATTAAGGAATGCAGTTTTGACGTCCATTTGCCAAATTTGATAATCATAAAATACGTAAATTGCTAGCATGATTTGGACGGACTTAAGCATCGCTACGGGTCAGAAGGTCTCATCGTAGTCAACCCCTTGAACTTGTCGAAAACCTTTCGCAACAAGTTGAGCTTTGTAGACAGTAATATTACCGGCAGCGTCAGTCTTCTTCTTGAAGATCCATTTATTCTCTATGGCTTGCCGATCAATGGGCAAGTCAACCAAAGTCCACACTTAGTTCTCATACATGGATCCCATCTCAGATTTCATGGCCTCAAGCCATTTCACAGAATCTGGGCTCATCATCGCTTCCTCATAGTTCCTAGGTTCATCATGGTCAAGTAACATGACCTCCAGAACCGAACTACCGCACCACTCGGGTGCGGATCTTACTCTGGTTGACCTACGAGGTTTGGTAGTAACTTGATCAGAAGTTTCATGATCATCATCATTAGCTTCCTCACTTACTGGTGTAGGAATCACTGGAACTGATTTCTGTGATGAACTACTTTCCAGTAAGGGAGCAAGTACAGTTACCTCATCAAGTTATACTTTCCTCCCACTCACTTCTTTCGAGATAAACTCCTTCTCTTGAAAGGATGCGTTCATAGCAACGAATATCTTGCCTTCGGATCTGTGATAGAAGGTGTACCCAATAGTCTCCTTTGGGTATCCTATGAAGACACATTTCTTCGATTTGGGTTCGAGCTTATCAGGTTGAAGTTTTTTCACATAAGCATCACAGCCCCAAACTTTAAGAAACGACAACTTGGGTTTCTTGCCAAACCATAGTTCATATGGTGTCATCTCAACGGATTTCGATGGTTCCCTATTTAATGTGAATGCAGCCGTCTCTAAAGAATAACCCCAAAACGATAGCGGTAAATCAGTAAGAGACATCATAGATCGCACCATATCAAATAAAGTGCGGTTACGACGTTCGGACACACCATTACGCTGTGGTGTTCCAGGTGGCGTGAGTTGCGAAACTATTCTGCATTGTTTCAAATGAAGAACAAACTTGTAACTCAAATATTCTCCTCCACGATCAGATCGTAGAAACTTTATTTTGTTGTTATGATGATTTTCCACTTCACTCTGAAATTCTTTGAACTTTTCAAATGTTTCAGACTTATGTTTCATCAAGTAGATATACCCATATCTGCTCAAATCATCTGTGAAGGTAAGAAAATAATGATACCCGCCACGAGCATCAACACTCATCGGACCACATACATCAGTATGTATTATTTCCAATAAGTCTGTTGCTCGTTCCATTGTTCCAGAGAATGGAGTCTTAGTCATCTTGCCCATGAGGCATGGTTGCAAGCATCAAGTGATTCATAATCAAGTGATTCCAAAAGTCCATCAGCATGGAGTTTCTTCATGCGCTTTACACCAATATGACCTAAATTGCAGTGCCACAAATAAGTTGCACTATCATTATTAAACTTATATCTTTTGGATTCAATACTATGAATATGTGTATCACTACTATCAAGATTTAGTAAAAATAGACCACTCATCAAGGGTGCATGACCATAAAAGATATTAATCATATAGATAGAACAACCATTATTCTCTGATTTAAATGAATAACCGTCTCGCATCAAACAAGATCCAAATATAATGCTCATGCTTAATGCTGGCACCAAATAACAATTATTTAGGTCTAAAACTAATCCTGAAGGTAGATGTAGAGGTAGCGTGCCGACGGCGATCAGATCGACATTGGAGACATTTTCCACGTGCATCCTCACCTCGTCCTTAGCCAATCTTTGCTTAATCCGTAGCCCCTGTTTCGAGTTGCAAATGTTAGCAACAGAACCAGTATCAAATACCCAGGAGCTACTGTGAGCATTAGTAAGGTACACATCAATAACATGTATATCAAATATACCTTTCACTTTGCCATCCTTCTTATCCGCCAAATACTTGGGGTAGTTCCGCTTCCAGTGACCAGTCCCTTTGTAGTAGAAGCACTCAGTCTCAGGCTTAGGTCCAGACTTGGGCTTCTTCACTTGAGCAGCAACTTGCTTGCTGTTCTTCTTGAAGTTCCCCTTCTTCCCTTTGCCCTTCACTACAACACGACCTGACCTCTAGCAACGCTCTTTTCCGTATCTAAAAGTCCATATATGCGTTGCTAGCGTCTTTACCAACGGTTTGGGATGCGTTGCCTTATCCAGTGTTGCTAGCGCATAATGCAACGCTTATATTGTCGTTGGTAAAAGGAATTGTTGCAAGAATACAACACATAAAACCAACTTTCACAACGGTTTTATACATTGGTGCTTAATGTACAAGAATCCAAATTTCACTAGCTGGCTTCAGGTGTTGGTACACATATAATGTGAATACTATTATTGCATAATATATATTAATGCTCCATATAATGGTGATAATTATGTATATCAAGTGAGGAAAAAGAGGAGAATATACTCACAAGAGGAAGAAAACATATATTGGATAAAACTGTTGGATTACAATAGTGGATATTTCAGGAGGAACATCATCCAAATGTGATGCATAATCTAAAAAAAAATCTTGAAAGCGAAACTTAAACTGAAAACATCCATCAACATCCCTATAGCATAACTAATACTTAACCGAGTAACATCATCCAACATGAACAATATCCCTACAACTTAAATAAAGCCGAGAGCCTCATCATCATCATGAACCGGAACACCATCATCATCAATTGCAGTATACTTGCCACCAAACCCATATATTCATCCATATATCTTTTGAATCTACAAAGAGAATAACAAAATGAATTATTAAAACACAATGGATTGACATGATGCAAGTAGTGATAGAGGCAGAATATTAGACACGTACAAAAGGTTGAAGGCCATGCAATCTTCGTTTTTCCTGCATTACCGGGAGTAGTGCAGTTTTTTCGACTCCGTACCAAATCTTCAGTTTCCACAAGTCCCTTATCGACATGCACTGTCTAGAATTCATTTTTAATTTCAGCACCATCAAGTTCAAATTTAGGATGACTAGTCAGTTAGCAAACTGAACTACAACGGTTTTTGTCATCTGAAACTGAACCAGAACATTTAGCTCTAGTTGGTTTTAGTCATCCAACAGGAAACAGATAAACCTACAGTGTTCACCATGCTTTGCAACAAACTTACAGCCCCAAATCCACTGAAACTAATTTACATGGTCATCACCAGCCTAGAGATCCACTGCTAATTCTGTACAGGTACAGTCAAAAAAATTATGTGAACCAATAGATTTATTTATTGCTAAATAAATCCACAGAACCTACAACCCCAAATCTTATATTTTTGCATGGACAGCAGCATAGAACCTAGCATGGCTCAATGGCCATGGACAGAACAAGTAGTAGCATGGTACGGAGAGGGGGGAGATTATACCATCCATGGCATCATCCATGACTTGTTCCACGAACTTGACTTGCTCCAGGGCGTCCCCGTGCATCGAGTTGGTGCGTGCAGCTGCAAAACCAAGGGAGAAAGGTTACAGACTTACAGGTGTAGCGACCTGACCCGAATGGATCAAGTCTCTGTGCTTAAGTGTCATCCCTGGATCAGTATGCTGACACACATAGTACTCGAGGATTTATAGCAGAGGTAAATCACATGTAAAAGTAACGTAAATACTATTACCTCAAATCCAAAATAGCGGAAGTAACAAGGTTGTGGATTCCCATCAACACCAACGGCAAAGTTGAGTGTAGAATCGTAACCCTAACGTATCACTTACTCGTCGTAAGAAACCTGCAACATGAGACGTTGCAGCCCGAAACGGGTCAGTACATTAAATGTACTGGCAAATTCACACCATAGAGAAAATGATGAACAATGGCTATTACTATATGCATATATGGCTGGTGGAAAAGCTCTATGGTTATGATGTTTTTGCGAAAAGCCAATTTTTCCCTACTGCAAAGGAATAAATTTTTATTTAACCATCATGGTGGTTGTTGAACATTGAGAATGGTTGACAGCATTCTCAATCCCAATTAAGTAACATCATTAAAACCCAACAAAGTTAATTTAAAGTAACGTGATGAGATCAACAGGATAATCCAAGAACTAGATACTCAAGATGTCCATAACCGGGGACACGGCTAATCATGATTAGTTTATACACTCTGCAGAGGTTTGCGCACTTTTCCCCACAAGACTCGATCGCCTCCGTTGGATTTCTCGCACTACATGGTGTTTGAGAACCGGATGACCGAGACACAGTCTTTCAGAAGCGCTAGCACCTTACGATGGATAGACCGGTACACCTACTTTCCCCTACATCTGCTAGTCTACCCTGTAAGAGTTCGCACCGACTTAATCAACTATGCCAGAGCCCATAATGGCTTGTGGCTGCACACGGAAGTTTCTAGTTTGAAAAATCTCATGATCCCTTTGAGCCTGGGTGGCGGTCCAAAAGAAAACAGGCAAGTCCTGGATTACCCAGGTGCCTAGACAGGCAATCCTAGAATAACCAGGTGCCTCAATCCACCCAGATGTGTGTTTAAGTTGCCACCTTAAGTAAACCATTAATTAACAATCTCACATCTGTCATGAATACTCTCAAAACCCAATCCACGTCTACGAGCATAGCATGGCACTATAAGCATAACGTAATAGTAACTCCCAAGGGTTTGATAATAAACAGGTAATAGGTACTACCTCAACTACTTCCCATCCCACAATTTAATTAGATCCTAATCATGCAATGTTTGAGATTGATCTAATGCAATAAAAACTGGGTAGTAGAAAGGTATGATCAAAGTGTGAACTTGCCTGCAATGTTGATGAAGATGATTCGCACTCAAAACTCTTGATAGATCTACTCGTCACACTCCGGTCAATCTATCGTAAGCAAGCAATAGTAACCACACATAAGCAATCACTCAAAGATCGGAGAGAACAAAGAAAACAATTCGGAAAACGTCAAAACCAAGCAAATAACTCTTGCAACATAAAACAATTTCTAACAGTACCAAAATTAAGTGAATTTGGCCTTATCAGAAAGTTTAGGTCAAGAGCTTCGATTTGCAAAAAGAATCAACTCAAACGGAGCTACGAAACTCAAGTTATGATCAAACGAAGTTTGAATTCAAATCTGATCTAATTCAAATTTTAAACTTTTCAAAAACATGTTTGAGTTGGATTACTGGATAGAGGAGATATAACGAAAAGTGGGCGTTGGTTTCGTTGGATTTGGACTAACGAGTAAAAAGTTATAGTCATTTGAAAATCAGGGACTAATCTGTAAATAAAATCTTCACGGATGGGTCCCTGGCCGAAATAAAATAAAAAGAAAAAGAGAAACACTACCGAACGAACGTTCGCTGCCGAACGCCAACTAATGAATCTATTCACTAGAACTACCTAAACAGAAAGCGTTCGTTAAATAAACTAACAAAATAATAAACCGCTCTAACCTAAAAACCAAAAAAAACCATAGGAAACCGAGGGGTTTTGTACCGGTTCTCGCGGAGTCAACCGTGGCAAGAAAACCAACGGCGGTGGCGTTCTCCGGCGAGACCGGACGGCGGCGGCGGCTTGGGTCCGGCCGGGGCGGCGGCTCCGGTCGTCCAGGAGGGCGGCGAAGGGGTTGGGGAAGGGCGGCGCGGCGAGGCGAGGCGATGGCGGCGTCGGCGGTGGTCCGCGGGCAGGACGGAGCGGGGCGGCGGCGGTGGATCTCGCCGGCGGCGGGATGCGGCGCAAGGGCGGCGGTGCGGGGGAAAAGAGGGAGAGACGGGCGGCGGGCGCGGCTTTAAAGGAGGGGGGCTGCGCGAGGCTTGGAGAAGGGGCAGAGGAGGAGGCCGGACAGCGCACGGCGGCCATGGCGGTGCGGCGGCGTGCCCGAGCGGGACTCCCGCTCGGGAAGGAGAGGAGCGGCGCGCTGGGCTGGGCTTGGCCTGTTGGGCCGGCCCAGTTCGGCGGAGGGGAGCTCTTTTTTTTTTTTAATAAACCTTTTTCAGAGAACTTAAAATAATAAAAAACAAAATAACTAAAAATATTATATAGGCATATAATATATCAAAATTTTCAGAAAAAGATTTTCTAACACGTAACATTTTCTAGCATTAAATAAAATACACACAAATTCTAATAATTCAAAGAGTGCTACTGGTCTATTAAATTCCAACAAAAATCATTTTTAAAATACCAAAATGATTTCAAATTAATTTTTCTCCAATTTTCTAATGTAGGGAATCATGTTACCCTAATTTCCATATAGTTTATTTTTGGAGAAAAATAATTTGAGTAAAACTCAAATAACTCCAAATTGAAAATAAATTCAAAAGAACTTTGAATTTAATTCTTTGAAA
Organism: Triticum urartu; assembly: GCF_003073215.2. NCBI lineage: Eukaryota > Viridiplantae > Streptophyta > Magnoliopsida > Poales > Poaceae > Triticum > Triticum urartu. Next base: position 462,023,672 of record NC_053025.1, on the reverse strand, counting down.
CTCCCAACTCATATTTCATATAATTTGAAGAAGTCATTTTATCTTCTCTCATGAAAATCATTGAGTTGCATAAAGTTTCAGAATTGGAAATATTTTCCAAATGAAATTCAAATATTTTCAACACCCCTTGTCATTTAAATAAATGGAAGAAGTCATGTCATCTTCTCTCCAGGGTTTTGTGGTGAAAAGAATTTGAATTCATGGAGATCATAAAATGCAAAAATGAAAGTTTGGGAAAGTCCTTTTATTCCCTCTCATTTAACTTTCAAAAGTTTCAAATTCACTCACTTTCAGTCAATCAATCAAACAATCCATCCAATCTATCTATTTATTATAACATTCCAAAATTTAGAATTTTGGGATGTTACAAACCTACCACCCTTAAAATGAATCTCGTCCTCGAGATTCGGAGAGGCTAGAAAGAAATAGGTTAGGTTTGGGGTCTCTTCAAAATTTCATCAATCTTCTCCGGGGTCTGGGGTGCTACCACCCTTAGAAGCATGGTTACGGTTCCATCAAACTCATATACTCCATCCTTATTCTTGACAGTGTTGGTCTTCTCAGATCATAAGGATAATTCCCTCTCTGGCTCTTCCGGTAGTGGCATAACCTTTTCCTCAATTCTTCTGTCCTTTCCTCTTGGTAAGGTTATTCCGAGATTGTGTCTTCTTAGCTGACGGGTCGGGCGCCAAAACTAAACAACTATCGATATCTCATGGTGGTCAACAATTTATGGTTTCTCCTGCAGGAAATGGGTCTGGGTTGATCCTCACCGTATAACCTACGGTTGGCAAAAGCTGCCTTGTACAAGGGAAAAAATTGCTATACCATTATAAGGCTTAAACAAGGTTTTGATCGTCGTCTCTCCACTATAGGTAAGTCACTCAGATTTATCATCCCATATAGCAAGGCAAATAATAAGAGTAAGTCGGTATGGTGATCAATCCATCCCGCACCCAAATCATTACCTTGTATATGGTTTAGCGAATCTCGCATTCTAACACTTGGTCATCCTCACAAGCATTGCATAATTTCTCTTATCAACGAACTAAGTTCGGATAAATCCATTGATTCTGCAAGCCAGACAAACATCTATCGTTCCTTCACAACTCTCAGGTTTTGCGTAAACTCCTATAAAATCGTCTGTCAACAAAGGTATATCCACTTCCAGGGTTTTTCCTTCAGCAAGAATGTGCTTGGTTCTTGGCAGGTCCTGGGGCCTGTGGGTTATGGCACACCTCATCACTTGTAGTCCTTGGATTTATCATTGGGCAACTGATCATTATTCCAACTTCCATCTTCCTAGTATTCTTAAATCCATCCAATTGTACTGTCTTCCTTCCGCCTATTGGCACCAAACTAGGACATGATTACTCAAACTCATCATGGAATTTCCATTGATCCATATTTCCAACATCATACCTCCTTTATATCCAATGGTAACTCATCTCTTCATCCGCGTGGGGTATCCCTCATACCGAGATAAAAACTTATACTTGTGGAGTCCTTATTCCACTTCGTGGAACATCATTATCCTTTCCAGGGTCAAGCGTCCTTACAGGGGAATATTGGCCATCTCTGCATGGCACTTCTTCAATTGGGAAATGTGAAACACATCATGAACTCCTGACAGTCCTTCGGGTGACCCCAACTTGTTGGCCACTTCTCCCATACGCTCCAAAACTCGGTATGGTCCTACAAATCTCGGGGCTAACTGTCCCTTAACTCCAAATCATTTAACTCCTCGCAGAGGGGACGAAGACATGTTCTGTCTCCAATCTCATAGACTACCTCCTTGAGTTTTTGAGTCTGCATAACTCTCCTGCTTGGACTGAGCTACCTTCAGTCTATCTCGAATCAACTTGACCTTCTCTTATGCCTCCTTGATCACATTTGGTCCAAACAACTGGAGGTCTCCACTTCATCCCACATACTCTTGGGGCATCACACATATCGAGACAAAACTCGTATTCATTTTGTCCAAAATCCACTTAGTGGAGTATCCTTATCTTTTCCAGGGGTCAAGGGTTCTTACAGGGTACTAACACCCTTAAAATGCACAAATCTTCCATAGAACATATTTCTCATATCCTCAAAAAAATGGTCAAAATCCTTCTTCATAGAGTAACAACTCATAAAATCCATATCAGTACCAACGATGCTAACTTTATTCATTCTCAAGTGATTACCATCTCTCGCTTTTCCATTACATGTCTCAACCCAACACCTCAATATAAAAGAAAAATGTTCTCACTTCTACTACTCCATTTCTTTTGTTGTAAACTCAACTATCTAGCACAAGTTTCCTTCTCCTTGGGGCATTCTCTGGCAAAGTGCCCTGCTCCATTACAACTAAAACATATTACTTCTGACAAGTATCGAGGTTTCCTTTTTTGGGCAACTGTTGAGGTAGTGCCCTGACTCCTTGCACCTATAACAGGTAATATGACTCAGGTCCCTCCTGGAATCCAATCTGCTTCTCTTCCTGGACCTTTCCATTCCAATTAGGGCTTCTATTTCCTGTGGGTCATACTCTACTTCCTCTGTCGGGAATTCTACTAGATCCCCATTCAAACAATTTTGGGAGATGTGTCCTTCTTCTCCACATGAATAGCAAGACTTAGTGTAGGGTTTACTCGGGTCCTCTTTAGGTGTGTCCTCCACATCTTCCTTCATCACAGCTTCTTCTAAAATTTCCATGAGGGCTCCTTTCATTACTTCTTTCTTCTGCTGGATGGTTCGTTGTACCATGGGGTAAATGTGACACTGAGCAGGATAGTGGGTAGTCCCTTCACACAAGAAACAAGTAATCTGCCTAGTTGGGCATTCTTCAACTGGGTGACTTCCTTCACAATTAGGGCATTCATCCTTGTGTTCTTTATGGGTGTGTCCTATTTCTCCACAAATCTTGCATGCACAAGGTTTCTTCATATCCTTTCCATAAGGCTTCAACTTCTGGGACACAAGCCGAGACTTTGGCAGAGTCAACTTAAATTCTTTCCAAGTGGTTACTCCTTGCCATCCATTGATGGTTTGGTACATCCTCCACCAAGTAGCAGCACCTCTTTCAAAGCACTGAAGAGCATGCTGGGTCATATCCTTTCCGACTATAGGGTTTTCTTCATGTGATCCTCCATGTTCTGAATCCATCAGTCCATCTCCAATTGACTCATCGGTCCAGAAGATATAAGCTCATCTTCATTCATCCTCTATTGGGTCCAAGGGTTTTGGGGTGATATAAGAGGGATAGAGAGGGATACACACAATACAAACAATGGTTTTGAAAAGACAGATTTTATCTGTGGCTGTCGGAAAAAAAACATCAAACAAATGACAGCTCACAAACATCGCATCTAACGTAGGTATATAACAGGGGTTTGGTCTTCTAAAGGTCAATAAATCTTCAACGTCGCCAAACTCTTCCAGTTTTGTTCATATCTCCGATGGGCTTCTTCCGATCATGCTTGTCCTTCTCAAGTTTCTTTTGCCAGATCATCTCTATTTACGTGAAGTCTCTCACGATGTCCTTCAATATTTCTGGAGTTGCATTCCAAACTTCTGGGTTTCATTATCCTTGGCATGAACCATGGTCCTACTATCCTTCAGTTCCTGACGAATCTCCTGTATCTCAAGGTTTTACTTCTCTAGCTTGGCTGCTTTCAACTTCTGGTCTTAAGTTCTTCACGAAATGCTTCCTTATCAATTAATGCTTCTTTTAGGTCCATCTTAACTTCTTGATGTAACACTCCAGATCCTGGTGATACGCCGGCTAAGGTTAAAACTTCATCTTGCTGATAGGTGCTCCATCAGCATTCTACCATTTAATCCTTCCATGCATATGCATGCTTAACTCAGCACGATGACAATAGCATAAGCGGGCGATAACCTCATGGATAGCCGTGGTTGTTCTCTTGTCATTTCCATGAGCTATCTCTCCATAGTTGATATCTCTTGCCTTAGGGTTTTCCTTGACAAATCCTTGAGTTCTTAACTCTACATGCTCCGGTCTTTCTCCAACACACCTTGATCTCGGGCATTGACAACTTCCATAGTCTGCCAAGTTCCATAAGGGTAGCATTCCTAGGTCATACAAATCTGGGGATTCTTCAGAGCTTCCAATTCTCCTAGTCTTCAGAGTCTTCAACAGCTGTAGTTTCCATTATCATAATGTATGGTAAAATCCTCTTCATTCCGAATGGTCTTACTTGTCTGATATCCTGTACTTCTTGGAGTGGTCTCATCAGTCGAATCTTTGAGTGGTCAAAAGGGAAAGGGGTATGGTTTCACTAAAGGGAAATTTGAATAAACTCAGAAGAGAAGAGAGGTAAAAGATCTTTTTGAAATGGAAAGTTGTAGAGAAAAGTCTTTGCTATGGGCTTGCCAGTTTCTAGGGTCACGTCCTACAGTCAACATGTGCTCTGATACCATCTTGTAGCGACCTGACCCGAATGGATCAAGTCTCTGTGCTTAAGTGTCATCCCTGGATCGGTATGCTGATACACACAGTACTCGAGGATTTATAGCAGAGGTAAATCACATGTAAAAGTAACATAAATACTATTACCTCAAATCCAAAATAGCGGAAGTAACAAGGTTGTGGATTCCCATCAACACCAACGGCAAAGTTGAGTGTAGAATCGTAACCCTAACGTATCACTTACTCGTCGTAAGAAACCTGCAACATGAGACGTTGCAGCCCGAAACGGGTCAGTACATTAAATGTACTGGCAAATTCACACCATAGAGAAAATGATGAACAATGGCTATCACTATATGCATATATGGCTGGTGGAAAAGCTCTATGGTTATAATGTTTTTGCGAAAAGCCAATTTTTCCCTACTGCAAAGGAATAAATTTTTCCATAACCGGGGACAACGGCTAATCATGATTAGTTTATACACTCTGCAGAGGTTTGCGCAATTTTCCCCACAAGACTCGATCGCCTTCGTTGGATTTCTCGCACTACATGGTGTTTGAGAAACGGAATGACCGAGACACAGTCTTTCAGAAAGCGCTAGCACCTTACGATGATAGACCGGTACACCTACTTTCCCCTACATCTGCTAGTCTACCCTGTAAGAGTTCGCACGACTTAGTCAACTATGCCAGAGCCCATAATGGCTTGTGGCTTGCACACGGAAGTTCTAGTTTGAAAAATCTCATTGATCCCTGAGCCTGGGTGGCGGTCCAAAAAAGAAAACAGGCAAGTCCTGATTACCCAGGTGCCTAGACAGGCAATCCTAGAATAACCAGGTGCCTCAATCCACCCAGATGTGTGTTTAAGTTGCCACCTTAAGTAAACCATTAATTAACAATCTCACATCTGTCATGGATACTCTCAAAACCCAATCCACGTCTACGAGCATAGCATGGCACTATAAGCATAACGTAATAGTAACTCCCAAGGTTTGATAATAAACAGGTAATAGGTACTACCTCAACTACTTCCCATCCCACAATTTAATTAGATCCTAATCATGCAATGTTGAGATTGATCTAATGCAATAAAAACTGGGTAGTAGAAAGTATGATCAAAGTGTGAACTTGCCTGCAATGTTGATGAAGATGATTCGCACTCAAAACTCTTGATAGTTCTACTCGTCACACTCCGGTCAATCTATCGTAAGCAAGCAATAGTAACCACACATAAGCAATCACTCAAAGATTGGAGAGAACAAAGAAAACAATTCGGAAAACGTCAAAACCAAGCAAATAACTCTTGCAACATAAAACAATTTCTAACAGTACCAAAATTATATGAATTTGGCCTTATCAGAAAGTTTAGGTCAAGAGCTTCGATTTGCAAAAAGAATCAACTCAAACGGAGCTACGAAACTCAAGTTATGATCAAACGAAGTTTGAATTCAAATCTGATCTAATTCAAATTTTAAACTTTTCAAAAACATGTTTGAGTTGGATTACTGGATAGAGGAGATCATAACGAAGAAGTGGGCGTTGGTTTCGTTGGATTTGGACTAACGAGTAAAAAGTTATAGTCATTTGAAAATCAGGGACTAATCTGTAAATAAAATCTTCACGGATGGGTCCCTGGCCGAAAATTAAAATAAAAAGAAAAAGAGGAACGCTACCGAACGAACGTTCGCTGCCGAACGCCAACTAATGAATTTGTTCACTAGAACTACCTAAACAGAAAGCGTTCGTTAAATAAACTAACAAAATAATAAACCGCTCTAACCTAAAAACCAAAAAAAAGCATAGAAAACCGAGGGGTTTTGTACCGGTTCTCGCGGAGTCAACCGTGGCAAGAAAACCAACGGCGGTGGCGTTCTCCGGCGAGACCGGACGGCGGCGGAGGCTCGGGTCCGGACGGGGCGGCGGCTCCGGTCGTCCAGGAGGGCGGCGAAGGGGTTGGGGAAGGGCGGCGCGGCGAGGCGAGGCGGATGGCGGCGTCGGCGGTGGTCCGCGGGGCAGGACGGAGCGGGGCGGCGGCGGTGGATCTCGCCGGCGGCGGGATGCGGCGCAAGGGCGGCGGTGCGGGGGAAAAGAGGGAGGGACGGGCGGCGGGCGCGGCTTTAAAGGAGGGGGGCTGCACGAGGCTTGGAGAAGGGGCAGAGGAGGAGGCCAGACAGCGCACGGCGGCCATGGCGGTGCGGCGGCGTGCCCGAGCGGGACTCCCGCTCGGGAAGGAGAGGAGCGGCACGCTGGGCTGGGCTTGGCCTGTTGGGCTGGCCCAGTTCGGCGGAGGGGAGCTCTTTTTTATTTATTTTTTCAATAAACCTTTTTTTCAGAGAACTTAAAATAATAAAAACAAAATAACTAAAAATATTATATAGGCATATAATATATCAAAATTTTCAGAAAAAGTTTTTCTACACGGTGAACATTTTCCTAGCATTAAATAAAATACACACAAATTCTAATAATTCAAAGAGTGCTACTGGTCTATTAAATTCCAACAAAAATCATTTTTAAAATACCAAAATGATTTCAAATTAATTTTTCTCCAATTTTCTAATGTAGGGAATCATGTTACCCAAATTTCCATATAGTTTATTTTTGGAGAAAAATAATTTGAGTAAAACTCAAATAACTCCAAATTGAAAATAAATTCAAAAGAACTTTGAATTTAATTCTTTGAAACTCCCAACTCATATTTCATATAATTTGAAGAAGTCATTTTATCTTCTCTCGTGAAAATCATTGAGTTGCATAAAGTTTCAGAATTGGAAATATTTTCCAAATGAAATTCAAATATTTTCAACACCCCTTGTCATTTAAATAAATGGAAGAAGTTATGTCATCTTCTCTCCAGGGTTTTGTGGTGAAAAGAATTTGAATTCATGGAGATCATAAAATGCAAAAATGAAAGTTTGGGAAAGTCCTTTTATTCCCTCTCATTTAACTTTCAAAAGTTTCAAATTCACTCACTTTCAGTCAATCAATCAAACAATCCATCCAATCTATCTATTTATTATAACATTCCAAAATTTAGAATTTTGGGATGTTACAACAGGTGTGTCATGCATCTCTAGAACAACGCAACACAAGTAAAGCTCAATCAAGTTCCATTCCTACTTAATAAAAGAAGAGACAGCTATATTCCTCCCGTTCAATGTGTCCTAGTTACTACCTTGGCAACTTTACATCTGGCTCAATGAATTTATCCCTTGAGTTAGTTAGATAGTTATACACATGCATCAGGATGAATGAACCGGAGAGTATATATACTAGAACATAAAGGCTCGCTTTTCCATACCCACCCATATTTACAACAAATAACAAAACTTTTTTACAAGAGGAAACTGAATGGTACAATCATCCAAGAAAATTTGTGCAGTTTGGATGAGTTCAAATATGGGCGATACACATTTTTGAGGTAGCAGTCCAAAGCTTTAAACCATAGATTAAAAAGCAGTGTTGCACTTTTGCTAAACCATCTTAACCAAATTATTCTAAATCTCGAGAAAAGGAAAACAAGACTGATAAGAACATGGGCACTCCCCATGCGCTCCCGTACCACCAAATACTTTCAGAAACTATTGAAAATAAAAGATGCAGCATGAATAATGGGATTTGCTGCATTTAGACTGTCCTAATTTTTACCAAACCGCAGTCGATCTGTCGCATTCTTGTAGTGTTGTGAGTATACGATACATAGAACATCACACGTGCACTGCGAAATGCAGCAAGTCACTGGCATCTTGTATCCAGGTCATCAGATGCAGATATCAAAATGTACATAACTCGATCTCAGTCATACAAATTCTTTTGCTGCCAATGGACTGAAACCTGAAATGACACAATTGAAGTCGAGTGCTCAGTTAATTGCAAGAAACACTGCGTGAGTGCCGACTTCAGATGCTCCATCTAAGACCATTACAACCCAGTGCAAATGTATATTTATTTGTCCGCACAGGCTCTGAAGTTTAAAACTGTGGGGGGAGAATGAATCAAGTTTAGCTAGATTAAATACAAGATTTACTGGAGCTTAACAGAGGAACATCTACTTTCAGGAATTAGTTGTGCATATAGACATTTAACAAAGGGACAAAATATTCCAAGAGTAAATTGTTAGAAATACTTTCAGGAGTAATAGACGAAAACTGGAATAAAATTAGCTTAGCGAACAAGCCATGGTTTAGTCGAAAGTGTAAACAGGAGCACTTACGTGCACTTCACATCTATCAGAGTACAATCAAGGATAAGACAACAAGTTATTGACAGGATCAACACATCATCAGCATGGCCATGAAAAAGCTAAATCTCAACTCGACGGATCAACACATCATCAGCACTTGATCAATCTAAAATACATGTGAAGATGGTTCAAGTAAGGCATAAATCTCGCACAAACGGAATCAAATCTCATACTCACTTGGAGCAGGGTACATCAGAATAATAAACAAAAATCATACACTATTTCTTTGAATCCAACATGAATTCAACCACACAGATTCTTGGTCTTACTCAGATATTCGCACAGGGTAAAAACGAAATCACTGTTCCATCAATGAAAACATAATTGGAACTATATGCAAGAATAGTCAGAACAAGAAAGAACAGTCAAAAGCAGGGGACGGTAGAACTTTATCCCAATCTTTACCAGTGTCCGCTTCAGTGGGAAGAGGGAAAGCGACAAAGAGCACACATCGCCGCCGTTGCTGCCCCGAAGACATGCACGCAGGTTTGCCTGCAGCAATTTCCAAACAATCTCTATAACAATAACATAACTACAATTACAATCGGGAATAAGCTACTATGCATCCAAATCAAAGAAAGAAAATCATGATATCTTCGAAGAGCCAACCTAGGTAACAAGAGATGACTGCAGGGGAAAGCAAGTGGAAAAGAGAACGCCATGGCCACCAGCGCCCGAGCGGATGCCCGGCGCCCGAAACCCTAGCCATAGGGGGAGGCTCGTCGGTGGTCTTTGGTGGCTGAGAGCGCTGGACATAGCCGGGTTGTGTGTGTGGGAGGGGGGTCCATGGTGCGAGGGGGCCTCAAACTGTGCTTCGCGGTGTCTGGATTCGCCGGACGCCGCGTGAATCAGCCGCCGCAGGTGGCGCATCGAGAAGCCGCGTGAGGAGAGAGGGATGGGACACGAGAGGATGGATGGGCGGTGGATGCGCCGGATCCGGTAGCCTCCGGAGCTGCGAGGTGGGAGGGGGGAGCGGGAGGGCCGACGGCGAGGTGGGTCGGAGGAGGCAGACGAGGCGGTTGGTGGCGGCGATTTGGGAGAGATAAGGGGAATTAGGTGCTCTATTTCTCGCGCGTATTTTTCTCTCCTCGGTTTATTTTTTTCATATATATGTACGACGATAGGGTTATGACATGCAAATCTACAACGCCTACGTTGCGCTGCTTATATGCGTATCTATCGTGAATTTTGCAACGTATAGTAAAAATGTTGTAGAATTTGTGTTGCTTTATAGGGGATATCCTTGTAGTGCTTCTTCTTGAAACTGGTGGTCTTTTTCACCATCAACACTTGATGTTCTTTCTTGATTTCTACCTCCGCGGCGTTTAGCATTGCGAAGAGCTTGAGAATTGTCTTATCCATCCCTTGCATATTATAGTTCATCACGAAGCTCTTGTAGATTGGTGGCAGTGATTGAAGAACTCTGTCAATGACACTATCATCAGGAAGATTAACTCCCAGCTGAGTCAAGTGGTTGTGGTACCCAGACATTCTGAGTATATGTTCACTAACAGAACTATTCTTCTCCATTTTGCAGCTGTAGAACTTATTGGAGACTTCATTTGCTTTAAATATTAACTTCAACTCCTGAAACATCTCATATACTCCATGACGTTCAAAACGTCGTTGAAGTCCCGGTTCTAAGCCGTAAAGCATGGCACACTGAACTATCGAGTAGTCATTAGCTTTGCTCTGCCAGACGTTCTTAACGTTGTCAGCAACATCTGCAGCAGGCTTGTCACCTAGCGGTGCTTCCAGGACGTAATTCTTCTGTGCAGCAATGAGGATAATCCTCAAGTTACGGACCCAGTCCGTGTAATTGCTACCATCATCTTTCAACTTAGCTTTCTCTAGGAACGCATTAAAATTCAACGGAACAACAACACGGGCCATTTATCCAGAACAACATAGACATGCAAAATACTATTAGGTACTAAGTTCATGATAAATTAAAGTTCAATTTAATCATATTACTTAAGAACTCCCACTTAGATAGACATCCCTCTAATCATCTAAGTGATCACGTGATCCATATCAACTAAACCATGTCCGGTCATCACGTGAGATGGAGTAGTTTTCAATGGTGAACATCACTATGTTGATCATATCTACGATATGATTCAGGCTCGAACTTTCGGTCCCAGTGTTCCGAGGGCATATCTGCATATGCTAGGCTCGTCAAGTTTAACCCGAGTATTCTGCTTGTGCAAAACTAGCTTGCACCCGTTGTATGTGAACGTAGAGCTTATCACACCCGATCATCACATGGTGTCTCGGCACGACAAACTGTAGCAACGGTGCATAGTCAGGGAAAACACTTGTACCTTGAAATTTAGTGAGAGATCATCTTATAATGCTACCGCCGTACTAAGAAAAATAAGATGCATAAAGGATAAGCATCACATGCAATCAAATAAGTGATATGATATGGCCATCATCATCTTGTGCCTTTTGATCTCCATCTCCAAAGCACTGTCATGATCACCATCGTCACCGGCTTGACACCTTGATCTCCATGGAAGCATCGTTGTCGTCTCGCCAACTATTGCTTCTACGACTATGGCTACCGCCTTGAGATAAAGTAAAGCAATTACATGACGATTGCATTTCATACAATAAAGCGACAACCATATGGCTCCTGCCAGTTGCCGATAACTGTGTTACAAAACATGATCATCTCATACAACAATTTATATAATCACGTCTTGACCATACACTACAAAAAAATACACTTCCGTGATGATACATGTTTGTCACAGTAGGTCGCATTTTCTGTCATGCATGTACATCCATGACGATTTTATGACAGAATCAAGATAGTCATACCTGTGCTATCGTAGAAGTGTTCCATGACATTACCAAAACTATCATCACGGAAGTGTCCACTTCCATGATGATAAATCCCGCGTCACAGAAGTTCTTTCTTCAAGGGTGACCGACACATGGCATCCACCGTAACGGAACGCCGTTAAGCTATCGGATCGGGTTTTGGATCCGATAACCCGTTAACAGCCCCGACCAATGGGGATTTTCCACGTGTAAAATCATCATTGGCTGGAGGAAACACGTGTCGGCTCATCGTTGGGACAGATGTCATCCACTCATAGGACAGAAGGCGCCTATGATACGTCGACACGTGGCACGGCCCAACAGAGGCCCATTCCTGTGAAAAGGCCGGCCCGTTTGACTTGGTCAAAAGGTGGCGGGCTGGCCCATGTAAAGCCTGTTAACGGCCTATTCGCATATAGCCCATTTACAGCCTGCTAACCCAAGGCCCGTTACGCCCTATCCAAATTAGGCCCAGTAGCATCATCTGGGCCACCCAATATGATTCCAGCCCGTTTTCACTTCTGGCCCATGTATGGCCCATGACGTCTTTCAGCCCATATGAGGCCCTATGTATCTCTTGGCCTATTAAAGGCACGTGGTGAAACTGACCCGTAATGAACAGTGTATCACTTTACACCCATTAACGGCCCGTGGTGAAACTGGCCCGTAATGAACAGTGTATCACTTTATACCCATTAACGGCCCATTATTCCGTTGGGCCGTTTCCAGCCCATGTTATCTTTCGGCCTTCTCAGAGCCCATTTATTCTTGGGCTCATTTCCAGCATTCGTTTACTTACGGCCCGTTACTGTCATTTTCTGCTTGTGGGCCAAATTCAGCCCATGGTTACAGTCGGCCCGTCTGTGGTCCGTTAATACATTGGGTCATTTTCATAGCATCATCAAATACGGCCTATTAACGATGGCCCGTTATGGTTGGCCCATGAACGGACGATTCCAACTCTATCCCGTTTACGGCCAATGCAGCCTATTATTGGCCCATGTTTGGCCAATCGATCATACTGCCCGTATAAGGCCCATTGATGATACGACACGTAGAAGGCCCATTGTTTCTACGGCCCGTAGAAGGCCCACTGTTTCTACGGACCGTAGAAGTCCCACTGTTTCTACGGCTCGTAGGAGGCCCAGTGTCACTATAGTAAATATTAGTCCATGGTTATTGTGGCCTAGTTTTAAAAAATAGGTTATTGCAGCCACTAGCAAACCGCGGAAAAAGAACTGCAATGACTACAAGCAGACAAATAAACAAAACAATAAGGAAATAAATAAGAAAGCAACTTACGCTAGGCTATCACGGCTATCACACATATTACATCCACTGGGCATCAAAGTTCGCCACCAGTACAAATAAACACGCTGACAAATGAATATACAAAACTAAGAGCACTTCAAAAGGCACTAGGCCTGGCCAGGTCGCCCCCCCCCAAATAGCTAAAGAAGCTGAGTAGACCTCAGTTGTGTCAACGATAGATGCATCAACACTAGATTTAAGGCATGATGGTGCGCACGGCAGTCCTCTGATATCTTCTTTGCATCTTTGACTTCAAGTCAGAGCTGAGCTGAAGCAAGCCTTTCCTCTTTAAGTTGAGACTGAAGAAGTTGAACTGATTGAGGCAGCGACTGCATAGAGGTTGTCTCACACCTGCTAGTGAGTAGCTTCAACTCACTGTCTTCATCAAGACAGGACCTCGGGGTCATCTCGCTGTCCTCAAGATGGTTTGGCTCACTATCTTCCCTGAAGTTCTGCCTGGCGTAAGAGATACGAGTCTGAAAGAGAAACAAGGAGACACGTAACAGGTTTCACAACTATATAAGCAAATAAATGGATCTGTTCTGCATAAGGAACATGTTTTTACAACTACAATTTGAAATTGGTAGTTGTTGCAAACATCCAATCAGATGTAAACAACAAAGCAAACAGCAGTGGAGGAAATGATGCCTATCCAAATCTATACTAGAACAAAGTTTGAAGGCTTGAGAAGGATGAACTTACATTACATGTTAACATGGGCTGGACAAAGCCCTTCTCCATGTTGATGGAAGGATAATTCAATAAATTCCCCAAAGAAAATTCTTTATAAGCGTTGCCATTATTCTACATTTTGCAAAGAGTAAATATAGATCAAATAATATTGGAAGAAACAGAGGATAATGAAGCTCAGGTGTAGACTGATGATACATAATAAAATAGCAATTAATTAAGTACAGCGTTACAAGGCAAAAGGGAGAGAGGTGCTGACAAGAGCAATGCAGAGCCCATTATTGTTTTGAGATCGTATGATCCTTTGAGCAAGGAGATTCATCTGAAATTAGTTTTCATACAAGAGAGAAGGTAAGGCACAAGCAGAAATTTAGGAGTTCAAATTTTGAATTGATATCATAGACAGTACCTGACGCTGGGCTCCCAGTAGTTCTAATAGGGGTTTGGCCACTGGGGTAGGGGTAAAGTGTGGTACAGTTGGGCATGTGTTTTCTGTGGCTGCTGATCTATCGGATGTAACAGGTATCACTGCCTTTTCCAAATACCTAGTTTGTACTCCTTGAGGATCTGCACTCACCCTCTTCGTTTTGGACATCTATTACGAAAGAACAATATTTGACTGGAAAAACATAGTGTGTCGACACATGGAATATGTACAGAAAATGTATAGGTATGGCATATACTCATATATGATTCTTAAACTAAGCAGATGGTGTAACAAAGTAGAAGTAATGCAAGAGGTCAGATGCAAAATATGTGCGACCAATACAACTTTGCAAAGTTAGAGCAAGCACCTTGATGGGTGAATAAGATAGGCCATGCTCCACCATGCCAAGTTTGTTAGCCAGTGGATCGTTCGGAAATATTCCTCTCATGCACCCATTCTCATATTCATTTTGATAATGTTCAATATCTAACATGCATGAAAACATAAAAACAAGTGAGATTTTCTTTGTAATGCAGAAGTGATTCTAATCCAATACTGCCTCCCTGTAAACCCCTTTGTGCTATCTCTGCAATTCTTTTAAAATATGCCATGCATGTTTTAATTTGTTGTGTGCATTAATATAATGTGGCCTACTACTCAAAATATGAGAGCTCCAGAAGTGATGACACTTCGCAGATGATAGATTCAACATATAGTAAAGAAGAACAAGTCGACCTGACCTAAGAGATTCAAAATATACTAAGGGAGAACAACTCGACCTGACCAGTCGACCGCAAGAGAAGAGTATCATCTTAAAGAAGAGCAGAAGAGCAAGCAGATTGAATATATTACAAGTCTTCCAATACAATGTCGGTTGACCACCCATGATGAACCAGAGCGCACAGAGAAATACTATTCTTTCTGGTCTCTCCATATGTGGCTCACATGCATTTCGAAACTAAAGTAGGAACATTTAGCTAACCAATTAAACATCTCTCAGTTTGGCCACTTGACGGAACGGAGGAGGAGGAAGCCAAAACTTCTGATGCTTGGCCACTTGAGTAGAGGAAGAAGGAGTAACATCTCTGGCTCGCTTCTTGGAAGCATCACACCTCAACTGAGCAGCCTCTTGCTTCAGTGCCATGTTGTAGAACTCATCATATCTCAAGGGCTCGAAGAGAACAAGAGCGAGCTGAATTTCTTCTCTCAGACCACCCCTGAACTGATATATCATGCTCTTCTCATCAGGGACGTCCTTCTTGGCAAAGCGGGCGAGCTTCTGGAACAACTTGTTGTAGTCATAGACAGACAAAGAGCCTTGCTTCAGGTTGCGGAATTCCTCACGCTTGCTTTCAACCATGCTCTACAGAATATGATGAGCCCTAAAATCTCGACGGAATTCATCCCAAGTGATAACACGTCCACCTCTGGAATCCTTGTACTGCTGGAACCATTCTGCAGCTTGATCTTTGAGTTGGAAGGAAGCGAACTTAACAAAGTCCTCAGGCCTGACGTTACTGCACTCGAAATGCTTGCATAGATCCACAAGCCAATCGTCAGCATCGGTTGCCTCAACACAATTGCTGAAAGTCTTTGGCCCATTAGCAAGGAACTGGTTGAGTGTAGCAAAGTGACTCTGATTGCTGCCTTGATTCCCTTGGTTGCCTTGATTGCGCTCTTGGAGAATTTGCATGATCAACTGTGTGTTTGCATTGGTTGCGGCCATCACAGCTTGCCATGCCTCCGGAGGAGGTGGAGGTGGTGGCGGATCAGGATTCGGAGTCGTGCGCGTTGGAGGAGCCATCCTGAAGAGGTTGACCACCATTAGCACATTGACAGAGAAATATTGAAGCTGAATCCAATGGAATGAAAGTTGCAACATATAGTCTTCACATCCGAACAAAATGAATGAATGCATTCCAATGTAGCTAACCAATTAAACTAAGATTGTTTAGCTCGATGGGTGGAGCAGTGCTATTATGACTCGAACCACGTAGGATGATTGTGGTCATCATAAAATGGGGAAAACATAAGCATGATGAGTACAGTGTTGACCGTGGCAGTGGGATGGCAGATCTGAAGCTGCAAACCGCGCAAAGGGTAGTTAGCAACCGAGTTTGCTTTGAAATAACAACTAAGATTTGGTATGGACAAGAAAGTATGGTCAATAAGTGACAAAGAAATGCAATTATGCTGTCTCTCTATATGTCGCGACATGCATTTGGAAACTCAAGTGGGACCTTTAGCTAACCAAATAAATGTGTCGGTTAACTAATATCAGTATCATATCACAATCATATTTGAACAACTAAGCTTTCGAATTCTGAGTGTTGTGTTGTTTAGCTTGAAGGGTGGAGTAATGCTAGTACGACAGAAAGCACCTACGCAGATCATAGTAGAGTAGATAAAAGGGGAAAACCCTTAGCACCAAGAGAAAAATCAGGAAGGTGGAACTAGCTGGACCAGTGGGTGGCGCACATGCTTTTCAAAACGAATATAGGAACATTAGGTGACCAATTAAACGTTCTCTGTTTTAGTGATATGAGCATCATATCAGATTCGTATTTCAACACGTAAGCTTTGGGTTGAGGTCTTGAGGAGCATTGCTAGCACGACACGAATCACCTACGATGATGGTAGTGAATTGTAACACCCTCGATGCGACTATAGCTGCCACGTGTCGAGGCACGACTTAGAGACATAATCGCATTGAAGGCATATGTCGCAAGTTAGGCAATCTTCACAAACATCCCATGTAATATAATAATAAAAGGGGAGATAATATAGTTGGCTTACACTCGCCACGTCAATCAAGTACATAAATAACATTACATCATCCAAACACTCATGGCCCGACTACGACGCCAAAATAAAAGAGAACCCAACATGCGACAATGGTCCCGTTCACCCCCAACTGGGAACCACTACTGATCATCGGGAAAGGAAACATAGTAACGTTGAGAGTCTTTGTCGAACTCCCACTTGAGCTCATACGTGTCTCCTGGAGCGGAATCATCAGGCCCTGCATCTGGTGTAATAGTAATCTGTGAGCCACAGGGACTCAGCAATCTCGCACCCTCGCGATCAAGGCTATTTAAGCTTATAGGTAAGGCAAGGTAAAATATGAGTGGAGCTGCAGCAAGCGACTAGCAAGTATGGTGGCTAACTTATTCGCAAAAGAGAGCGAGAAGAGGAGGCAAAGAGCGAGCGAGAAACTAGAGAGCAACCTGCGCAAACATTACTCCAACACCGTGTTCACTTCCTAGACTCCGCCGGAAGGAGACCATCACGGTAACACACTCAGTTGATTCATTTTAATTAATTAAGGTTCAAGTTATCTATAACCAGACATTAACAAATTCCCATCTGCCCATAACCGCGGGCACGGCTTTCGAAAGTTCAAATCCCTGCAGGGGAGTCCCAACTTAGCCCATGACAAGCTCTCACGGTTAACGAAGGAACAGACCTCCTCCCAAGACGTTCCAATCAGACTCAGTATCTCGGTAATTCAAGACACTTCGACAGGTTAAAACAAGACCAGCAACACCACCCGAATGTGCTGACAAATCCCGATAGGAGCTGCACATATCTCTTTCTCAGGGCACACTCAGATTGTCCTAGGTACGGGTAGGCCAGCCCAGAGTTGCCCCTGGTGGCCACCGGTAGCTGACAGGTGGACCAACACTCAGAGGAGCACTGGCCCGGGGGGGTTAAAATAAGATGACCTTGAGTCTAGAGAACCCAAGGGAAAGAAAAGACTAGGTGGAAAATGGTAAAACCAATGTTGGGCATTGCTGGAAAATCTTTAATCAAGGCGAACTATCAAGGGGTTCCCATTATAACCCAACCGCGTAAGGAACGCAAAATCCGGGAACATAACACCGATATGACGGAAACTAGGGCGGCAAGAGTGGAACAAAACACTAGGCAAGAAGCCGAGCCTTCCACCCTTTACCAAGTATATAGATGCATTAAGATAACATAGCAATATAATGATATCCCAACAAGTAAATAAATGTTCCAACAAGGAACGGCCTCCAATCTTCACCTGCAACTAGCAACGCTATAAGAGGGGCTGAGCAAAGCGGTAACATAGCCAATCAACGGTTTGCTAGGACAATGGTGGGTTCGAGGTTTGACATGGCAATTTGGGAGGCTTACAAGCAAGTGGTAGGAATCGTAGCAATGGCATAGCAAAAGAGTGAGCAGACTAGCATAGCAAAGATAGTAGTGATTTCGAGGGTATGATCATCTTGCCTGCATAGTTGTCAGAGTTGACTGGATCCTCAAAAGCAAACTCAACGGGCTCCTCGTTAGCGAACTCGTCTCCCGGCTCTACCCAAATAAGACAAACAAGCAACAAGGATACAATCAACAATGTGCAAACTCAAACAATACGATGCAAAGATGATATGCTATGCGGGATGCGATGCGGGATGCAAAATGCAAGATATGACAGGAAATGCATGAACCTGGCCTCAATATGGAAAACCAAGTGTGCCACTGGAAAGATGAGATGAAATCTCTTGAAAACGATATAAAGAACGCCGGAACCGGAGTTACGGTTTGGAAATGGCAAGCGATTCAAATATGACACCGGTCTGTGATTTACAGCAAGTAGGCATCTAAATGCAATGAGATGAACATGCTGCAGCACCCAAACATGACAAAAAGTACATGGGAGGGATGCACACAAGATGCTTAACAAAAGTCTAGCACTGAGCTACGGCCAATTCATCCATTAACAGGTTCAAACAAGCATGGCAAAAAATGCAAATGACAAACAGATTTCAGACTTAGTGAAATTAACACTTGTCTGGAATTCCAGATCAGGTAGCCCTGTTCGGAGCAACAAATCTACATGCTACAGGACCTGAACATGGCAAATTAAAACCTGGAATGGAGCTATTCAAGGAGCTTAACAAAAGTCCCTTAGTTACCTTGAGCCAAAAGAGATCAGAAAATACAATTGCAAGCATGTGAACATAGCAAAAACATAATCAGTTTTCAGACTCAGTGAAAACTGACACATGCTGAAATATAACTCAAGTAGGCATGTTTATGAGCTTGATGCACTCACTACGGTGCAAGTCATGGCAAGACAAGCATACACCCATCAAGAAGGCACAAAATGAAATCTAGACATGGCAAGAACAATAGCATAGCATGCACGGATCAACTACAACATCATCGGCAAAATTGCAAACAAGTTGACAATCTGCCCAGATTCACAAAGTAACAAAAGTAGAGCTCGATTGACTCAAGCTAGGGTGCTCCATAATTGCAAACAAAGACATGGATGGATAGAGCACTACAATATTAACAAAACTCCCTTACTGATCATCCTCAAAAGAGGCACAGATCACTAGGAAACAACAAGAACATATGGCATCATGAGATAAACAGCTCCAGGACTTAGTGAAATTACTAAGTCCCTGAAAACAGACTTAGCAAGTGCACCAATTTGCAAGCTTGCACAAGTCACCACACACATCCTAAAAATACATGGGTTGCACCTCTGGAAAGATGACAAAACCCTTAACAAAACACATGTAGAACTCATGGGCATATCATGCACACATTAATCATGACAAAAATGACAAAAGTGCTAAACGGAGTAACAGATCTGACAATTAACTCAAGTAGCCCTCTTCTAACAGCATTTCAGGCATCAATATGAACTCAAATGAAAATGATGCAATGGAATGAAATGATGTACTCTCTGAGATGAACATTTTGATATGCTATATGCATGAATCGGAGCTACAGATGCAAAGTTACGGAGCTATGAACATGAGCACTTGGATCGGAATTTCTGGGACTTAGACGAAATTTTACCCCTAGGGTTTACTGTTCATCCCGAACTAGATCTGGGCACAGAAATCGAGGAACGTCGGAGCTGCACTGTAGACGGCCGGAGTCGAGGTCGGCGGGGACGAGGACGGCGGCCGGCGGGGGCGACGTCGCCGGTGGCCGGGGGCGGCGGCGCAGGGCCCGCGGTGGCCTGATAGGGGCGACGCCGGCGAGCTCCTGCGGCGGCTCGAGGCGGCGACGGCAGCTGCGACGGCCCGGGTGACGAGGTGGCGACGGCGGTGGCGGGGGAGGGGGGACCGCGGCGGCGCGGCGCCGGAGTGGAGGGCGACGGCGGCGGGCGAAGGGCGCGGGCGGCGGCGGCCTCGGGCTGGCGGGGGCCGGTTGCGGGCCGGACGGGCCGCGGGCGGAGACGACGGCGGCTTGCCACGTGGCGAGCGCGGGGTGGCTGGCGGCAGCGGAGCCGACGCGTCCGGCCGGGGCGGACGTGCCCAGCCCGCGCGGATCTGGGATTTAGGGTTTCGGGGAGAGGGGGATCCGTAATTTTCGAGGAGGACCTATTTATAGGCATAGTGGGAGCTAGGAGAGTCCAAATGAGGTGCGGTTTTCGGCCACGCGATCGTGATCGAACGCTCTAGATGATGGAGCAGAGTTAGGTGGGTTTTGGGCCAAATTGGAGGGGTGTTGGGCTGCAACACACAGGAGGCCTTTTCGGTTCCTCGGCTAACCGTTGGAGTATCAAACGAAGTCCAAATGATACGAAACTTGACAGGCGGTCTACCGGTAGTAAAGCAAGGCCGCTTGGCAAGTCTCGGTCCAATCTGGAAATGTTTAATCCCCACACACGAAAGAAAGCTAGAAATGACCACCGGAGGAGAACAAAGCGCCGGAAT
This sequence comes from Triticum urartu, assembly GCF_003073215.2. Taxonomy (NCBI): domain Eukaryota; kingdom Viridiplantae; phylum Streptophyta; class Magnoliopsida; order Poales; family Poaceae; genus Triticum; species Triticum urartu. The sequence continues at coordinate 462,003,051 of NC_053025.1, read as the reverse complement.
GCAAAACGGACAACGGGGAAAATGCTCGAATGCATGAGACGAACACGTATGCAAATGCAATGCACATGATGACATGATATGAGATGCATGACAACGACAACAACACACGGAGACAAAACCCAAACCCGAGAAAATAAATATAACTTAACGCCGGAAATGGCAAGAGTTGGAGTACAAATTGGGAAAGTTACATCCGGGGTGTTACAACACTCCACCACTACGAAAGGATCTCGTCCCGAGATCTAGGACTGAAAGAACGCCGGGTACTCAGAACGGAGGTGATCCTCGTGTTCCCAGGTAGCTTCACGGTCGGAATGGTGTGACCACTTGACTTTGAGAAATTTGATCGACTTGTTGCGAGTCTTGCGTTCAGTCTCTTCAAGAATAGCCACTGGGTGCTCATGATAAGAGAGATCTTCTTGGAGCTCAATGTCCTCGAAGTTGACGGTGCGGTCAGGAGTCTTGAAGCACTTTCGAAGCTGAGAGACATGGAACACGTCATGAACATTTGCAAAGTTTGAAGGAAGCTCGAGTTGATAGGCGAGGTCGCCTCTCTTGCTGACAATCTTGAAAGGTCCCACGTATCTCGGGGCAAGCTTCCCTTTGATACTGAAGCGACGAGTACCTTTCATAGGAGAGACGTGGAGGTAAACATGATCTCCGATCTCGAAAGCCAAATGACGGTGCTTACTATCATAGTAGCTCTTCTGACGGGATTGGGCTGCTTTGAGGTTATCATGAATGACTTTGCACATTTCTTCTGCCTCTGTGATTAAGTCATTACCCAAAAGCTGACGTTCACCGGTTTCAGACCAGTTGAGAGGGGTACGGCACTTCCTGCCATACAGAATTTCAAAAGGGGCCTTGCCCGAACTTGCTTGAAAACTGTTGTTGTAGGAGAATTCAGCATAAGGAAGACAATCCTCCCACTTCATGCCGAAGGAGATCACACAAGCCCTGACCATATCTTTAAGAATCTGGTTGACACGCTTGACTTGACCGCTAGTTTGAGGATGGAAAGCTGTGCTGAAGCGGATGTTGGTGCCCATGGCCTTCTGAAAAGAATCCCAAAACTTCGAGGTAAAGATGCTGCCACGGTCTGAAGAGATCACTTGAGGAATACCGTGCAGAGAGACAATACGAGAGGTATAGAGTTCCGCCAATTGAGCTGCAGTGATCGACTCTTTGATAGGCAGAAAATGAGCCACTTTGGTGAGTTTGTCGATGACCATGAATATAGCATCATTGCCACGCTTGGACTTTGGAAACCCAGTCACGAAGTCCATTTCAATGTGGTCAAACTTCCATTTTGGAATGGCAAGAGGTTGGAGGAGACCTGCTGGCCTTTGGTGTTCTGCCTTCACTCTTCTGCAGACATCACATTCATTCACGAATTGAGCGATCTCGCGCTTCATTCGAGTCCACCAATAAGCTTGCTTAAGGTCCTGATACATCTTCGTGCTCCCAGGGTGGATGGAGAGGAGAGAATTGTGAGCCTCATTCATGATCACTTTACGGAGGTCACCTTTGGGTACAACAATACAATCCTCGAAGAAGAGAGTGTCCTTGTCATCAAGGCGTTAGCACTTGTACTTGCACTGACTCTTGGTAATCCCAATCTTCACCTTTTTCACCATAGCATCAAGAAGCTGGGCTTGGAGAATCTGGTCTTCTAAGGTAGGAGAGACTTGAAGGTTGGCAAGGAAACCTTGAGGAACAACTTGCAGATTAAGTTTGCGGAAAGCTTCAAAAAGCTCGGGTTGATAAGGCTTGAGAATCAGACTGTTGCAGTAAGCTTTCCTGCTCAATGCGTCAGCAATCAGATTGGCCTTGCCTAGAGTATACTCAATACTCGGATTATACTCTTGAATCATTTCGACCCATCGAGTTTGCCTGAGGTTGAGATTAGGCTGAGTGAAGATGTACTTGAGACTCTTGTGATCAGTGAAAATGTCCACTTTTCTTCCCAATAGAAGATGTCTCCAAGTCAAAAGAGCATGCACAACTGCCGCCAACTCGAGATCATGAGTGGGGTAGTTCTTCTCATTAGGCTTCAACTGGGGAGATGTATAAGCCACAACTTTCTTCTCTTGCATCAATACTGCGCCAAGACCTTGGAGAGAGGCATCACAAAAGACCTCGTACGGTTTGGATTCATCAGGCGGAGTCAGAACTGGAGCAGTGATCAATTTCTCTTTCAAAGTGTTGAAAGCAATATCACACTCCGGAGACCAAACGTACTTGACGTGCTTCTGAAGAAGATTTGAGAGAGGCTTCGCAATCTTAGAAAAGTTTTCAACGAATCTTCGGCAATAGCTTGCGAGACCGAGGAAGCTACGGAGTTGCTTCACGTTCTGAGGAGGTTCCCAATTCACAATTGCAGACACCTTCTCAGGATTCACGGCAATGCCCTTGGCAGAGATGATATGACCAAGATAAAGAACCTCATCGAGCCAAAATTCACACTTGGAGAACTTGGCGTAGAACTGATGTTCTTTGAGCTTATCAAGGACCAAACGCAAGTGCTTGGCATGATCTTCCTTGTTCTTGGAGAAAACCAGAATGTCATCGAGATAGACCAAAACAAAGTCATTGGTGTAGGCATTGAAGATGAAGTTCATCATGCGAGAGAACGTCGGAGGAGCGTTGGCGAGGCCAAAAGACATGACAGTGTATTCATATGAACCAAAGCTTGTCCTGAAAGCCGTCTTGGGAATATCTTGCTCACGAATGCGAATCTGGTGATAACCCATGCGGAGATCAAGCTTGAAGAATACTTGGGCACCTTTGAGTTGTTAGAACAGCTCATTGATGTTGGGAAGTGGGTATTTGTTCTTGATGGTCTTCTTGTTCACTGGACGGTAATCAACACAAAGTCGGTCCGTTCCATCCTTCTTCTTCACAAAAAGAACACCACAACCCCACGGAGAAGAACTAGGCCGGATGAGACCCATTTTCTCTTGAATATCGAGTTGCTTATTCAGCTCCTTCAACTCTTCAGGTCCGAGCTTGTAAGGACGCTTGCACACAGGTTCCGTGCCAGGCTCAAGATCAATAACGAATTCAACTGGCCGGTGCGGAGGCATTCCTGGAAGCTCTTCTGGAAAGACGTCTTGATATTCGCAAACGAATGGAATTTGAGAGATGGCATCCAATTCACCCTTCTCATTGAGAGAAAACACACGGACAGTATCATCACGAGCGGCAAAGACAATTACATCCTCAAACGAATGAGTCAATTGAATCTGCCTTGCTACACAATCAAGCTGAGCCTTGTGCTTAGAAAGCCAATCCATTCCGAGAATAAGATCAATATCCGAGTCACCGAGAACCATTGGGGAAGCTAGAAACTTGTAGTCACCCAAAGTGATAGAAACATCCGGAACGATGGAGTTAGCCTGCATGCGCTTACCGGGAGAGACAACTGCTAAAGGACTAGGCAAAACTTGCGAAACCAATTCATGTCTATTTGTAAACGGTCTCGAGATGAAGCAATGCGATGCACCAGTGTCAAAAAGAACTTTAGCTGGAATATCATTAACAGGAAGGTTACCCATGATCACATCTAACGAGTCCTCTGCCTGAGCTGCATTCATCAAATTGACCTTGGCGTGCTTGGGGTTATGCTTGACCACAGATGTACTTGCCGATCTGACAGGAGGAGGAGGAGGAAGACACCTCTGGTTGAAACACTTGTTGGCATAGTGACCCTTCTGTTGGCACTTGTTGCACGTGACCTCTGAAAGAGGACGGTGATACGGAGCACTCGATCTTGGAGCTTGAGACAAAGTCTTGTTCTGAAAGCCCGGGTTGGGTGGGTGGGAAGAACCACGACCACCTTTGCTCTTCTGCTGATACGGCTGACGGAACGGAGGAGGAGGAAGCCAAAACTTCTGATGCTTGGCCACTTGAGTAGAGGAAGAAGGAGTAACATCTCTGGCTTGCTTCTTGGAAGCATCACACCTCAACTGAGCAGCCTCTTGCTTCAGTGCCATGTTGTAGAACTCATCGTATCTCAAGGGCTCGAAGAGAACAAGAGCGAGCTGAATTTCTTCTCTGAGACCACCCCTGAACTGATATATCATGCTCTTCTCATCAGGGACGTCCTGCTTGGAAAAGCGGGCGAGCTTCTGGAACAACTTGTTGTAGTCATAAACAGACAAAGAGCCTTGCTTCAGGTTGCGGAATTCCTCACGCTTTCTTTCAACCATGCTCTACAGAATATGATGAGCCCTGAAATCTCGACGGAATTCATCCCAAGTGATAACACGTCCACCTCTGGAATCCTTGTACTGCTGGAACCATTCTGTAGCTTGATCTTTGAGTTGGAAGGAAGCGAACTTAACAAAGTCCTCAGGCCTGACATTACTGCACTCGAAATGCTTGCACAGATCCACAAGCCAATCGTCAGCATCGGTTGCCTCAACACAATTGCTGAAAGTCTTTGGCCCGTTAGCAAGGAACTGGTTGAGTGTAGCAAAGTGACTCTGATTGCTGCCTTGATTCCCTTGGTTGCCTTGATTGCGCTCTTGGAGAATTTGCATGATCAACTGTGTGTTTGCATTGGTTGTGGCCATCATAGCTTGCCATGCCTCCGGAGGAGGTGGAGGTGGTGGCGGATCAGGATTCGGAGTCGTGCGCGTTGGAGTAGCCATCCTGAAGAGGCTGACCACCATTAGCACATTGATAGAGAAATATTGAAGCTGAATCCAACGGAATGAAAATTGCAACATATAGTATTCACATCCGAACAAAATGAACGAATGCATTCCTCTTGAAATGGTCACATATCCATAAATTGAGAAGCCACGTCGAATTAAGGTAGAGAAATAAATCAACAAGGTACGGATCAAGAACGAATAATCAGTAAGAAATCCCAATCTCAAACCAATATCCGTGGAAGAAGAACTAGAGCTACAAG